>NC_045794.1:34561669-34724832 GCF_009873245.2 Balaenoptera musculus | reverse complement strand
AGAAAGGAAGAAAGGAAGAAAGAAAGAAAGAAAGAAAGAAAGAAAGAAAGAAAGAAAGAAAGAAAAATAAAATAAAGAAAATAAATAAATAAATAAAATAAGAATAAAAGATTTAAAAATGTAATACCCTGGTATCTCCTCTATCAGTGTCCTTGCCCCAGTGGTGAGCTACAGCCTCCCCCTGCCTCCCTGGTAGGCCTCCAAGACCTCTAGGTAGGTCTCTGGACCTGCTGTGTCAGCCCCACCTCTGCATGTTCCTCTCACCAACATCTCTTCCTGAAACTGGCCCAGAGCACATGTGCCCATGCTGGCCAACTGGGGCGTAGGCCTCCACAAGCACATCCGCAGGGGCTGGAGCAGCCAGGAGGCCTGCTCGGCCTGCCTGGATCCGCTTGGCCAGAGGAGGCCCTGTCAGGGGCCGCACTTGGGCTGCCAGGCCCTGTGTAGGTCCTGGGCTCAGGCCCAGGACCTGCATGGCTGGAGGGGCCCCAAAGGGTGAGGGTTCAGGCTCAGTACTCCAGCAGGCTCGCCAGGGCCTGAGCAGGCAGGGGAGATGTTGGCCACATTCCCCTCTGATCCCCTGATCCTGCAAAGGTCCCTCTCTGTCCTTGCTGATCTCCTTGCTGTGAGTGGGCCGCTCCACGTGTGGGAACCTCTCCCCTCCCCCAGCACCCCCTCAGGGGCACTGGTCCCATCCCACCTCCACTTTCCCTCCCCCCCTTCCCCCCCACGTCCTACCTGGTTGTGTGGGTATTCCTCCCATCCCCTTAGGTGTCTGAGGTCCCCCACCAGCACCTAGTAGGTGCCCTATTAGGGCACCTACTAGTTGTGAGGAGACACGAACTCCACATCCTCCTACTCTGCCATCTTGACTCTGCCCCAATATATTATATATTATGTTATATACTTAATATATATATTATATAATATATAACATGATATATTACATATTATATATAAAGTGCATGTATAATATATGTATGTTATATTATAATATATTACATATTATGTATTATAATGTATTATGCATATATATAAATGTATGTATATTATAATATATTACATATTATATATATAATGTAGTATAATATGATACAATACATATATTATTGTATGTAATATATACTATAATACAATATATTTATTAATATATGTAATATGCAATATATTATATATAATGTTATATACTTTTATATATTATATATTATATATCTATTATAACATATATATTTTATAAAAATATAATATGTAATATAGTATATATTGTATACATATTATATTTTATACAAAATATTAATATATTTTATACATAATAATATATTATATTTTGTACATAATATTAATATAATACATATTATAATACAATATAATGTAATATGTAATATATTAAGTATAACATGTTATATATTATAAACTTATATATAAATAATATATAAATATAATAAATATATTACTTTATAATATATATTATTATGTATAAAAATATGTATATGTAACACAAAAGAAGGCAGTAATGCAGGAAGTGAGGGGCAAATTTATATATATATATTCTATGTATTTTAATATTCTTGTCCTTTCTTTTTCCATGTTTTCTGAGTTATTCTCTTAGTGCTGTCCTGGGGATTACAATTAACATCTTAACTTATAAAAAATATAGTTTGGAGTAATATAAACTTAATTTCAGTAATATACAGAAAATTTGTTCCTGTGCCCAGATCTGTGCCCAGCCCCCTCCTTTGAACCATTACTGTCATACAATTTATATCTTTACATATTGTGTGTCTTCCAACACAGATTTTTAATTATTGCTTCATGGAATAATTATTTGCTTTAGTCAGAAACAAAAAATACATTTTAATGTCTTTTATGTTTACCTTTGTAGTATCTTCACTGGTGCTTTTTATTTCTTCCTGTGGATTTTATTGAGTCTGTAGTGTTCTCTCATTTCAGCTTGAAGTACTTCCTCTTTTCTCAAAGGGCAGATTTTCTTGTGACAAGTTCTCTCAACTTTTATTTATCTGTGAATGTCTTATTTTCTCCTTCAATATTTTAGGATTGTTTTGTTAGAATTACTGGTTGAAATTCTTTTTCTTTCAGCACTTGAATATGTAATGTCTTCTGACCTCCATGGTTTCTGATGGAGAATCAGATAATAATCCTATTGAGGATCCCTTATACCTGCTAAATCTCTTGTTTCTTGCTGCTTTCAAGATTGTCTTTGATTTTGCTGTGTCTAGGAGTAAGATCTCTTTGAGTTGATTCTACTTGCAGTTCTTACTTTCTTGGTAGTGTGACAATATTTTTCATAAAATTTGGTAAGTTTTTGGCCATTCACTCTTCAAATATTCTTTCTAGTACTTTCTCACCTCTCCACTGGAACTGCCATTATACATATGGTGGTTACCTTGAAGCTACCCTGCAGGTCTCTGAGGATCTGCTCATTTTTCTTCTTTCTTTTTTCTTTCTGTTCCTCAATTGATTTATTCAAGATTGATAACTCTTTGTCTTTTGCCTGCTCAAATCTGCTAGTTAGGCCCTCTGATGAATTTGTCATTCCAGTTATTGTACTTTTCAACTTTGGGACTTCTCTAAATTTATATCTCTTTATTGATATCATCTATTTGGTAAGACACTGTTCTCACAGTCTCCTTTAATTCTTTATCCACAATTTCCTTTAACTCTTGTACATATTTAAAATAGCTGATTTAAAGTCTTTGTCTAGTAAGCACAACATCTGGGCTTCCTTAGGTACAGCTTCTATGGACTTTCTTTTTTCCTGGGTATGAGCCATACTTTGCTGTTCCTTGCATGTCTAGTATATTTTTACTGAAAGCTGGGAATTTAAAATAATATAATGTGGAAACTCTGGACATCAGACTGCTGCTTCCCCAAGGTTTTTTGTTGTTGCTAATTGTTTTAGTTGTTGTTTATTTAGTGACTTTATAAGCTAATTTTGTAAAGTCTGTATTCTTTGTGATGTGTGGTCACTGAAATCTCAACTCAGCTTGGTCATCAGCTAATGAATGGACAGAGATTCCTTAAACATCTGAAACCAATAAATGCCCCAGTTTTTGCTACAGGCTCTGTGTTCATGTTTAGACACACCATCCACACTCAGTCAGGCAGTTTAGACTCTGCCTTAGTTTTCACTTCCTTTTTGTACAGAGCCTGAAGGTCAGCCAGAGGTGAGAGCTTAGGACCTTCTCAGGTTTTTTGAGCATGCACACGGCCTTACATATGTGCATGGCTTTCTGGGTTCCCACAAATACATTGGAGACTTTCAAAGCCATAATGCACATCTTCTCCTTCAGCTTTTCCTTTTAAGCTTTTTAGCCTATTGTTTGTCCCAGTGGTTATTCATCACCTCAGGCAGCTATGATTAAAACATTTGCCAGTAAATGGTTTTGACAAATGACGCCACATAGAGGCTTTTAGTGCTAGGTTAGGTTTAGTCAGGTCAAAAAAGATAAGCCTTTGAATGGGGTCTTTCAGGGAACCTCCAGACAGGTCAAATAATTACAGTTCTTTCAGAACCAGGCTTTGAAGAGCTCCAGCTCTGTTCTGTTCCCTCTGGTACCAAAAATGTGGGCTGTTATTTTCAAGGCTACCTCTGAGCTAGGAAGCAGCAGATAGGACTAGCGTAAGTTAAAATGCCACAAAGCTTGTTGTTCTTACTGAGATTCAGCTGTTTTTCTTGAATAAATGCTCTTGGAGTTGCTGCAAACCTTTGATTAGTTTTCAGTTCTGAAAAAGTCAATTTTGACAATTTTTGCTAGCCTTTTCTTATTTTTTTATGCGGAGGAGAATTTTTAGAGTTCTGTTGCCATTTTCTAGGCCCGTATATTTAAGGGCAGATGCTATTATTGATCTTTCTTGGCAAAAAAAGAATCTTGGTATGGCAGGGCTTTCTAATATATTTAACAGAGTAAGATATAGCATGTTCCCTCCACTAACTTATGAATTGATTTAAGAATATTTGACCAATGCATGCCACTAATGGAAGTGACATTGAATTTATTATTAAACAGATATTGGTCAGTATGTCAACAGTTTTAAGGCCACTCATTAACTTGTAATAGTCAAACTCTGTTATTGCTCTAAAGGATTCTAGTCTTCCTCTAAGATATATAATGGTGATATGCATCTCTTTACTATAAAAGTTCTATCATTATTTAGATATTTTATAAAGGGGAAGATGGGCTAAGAATGTAGTCCTTGTTTAACCTTTTATTTTTTTTAATTGGAGTATAATTGCTTTACAATATTGTGTTAGTTTCTGCTGTACAACAAAGTGAATCAGCTATATGTGTACATATATCCCCTCCCTCTTGGAACTCCCTCCCACCCCCCCTCCAACCCACCCATCTAGGTCATCACAGACCACCAAGCTGAGCTCCCTGTGCTATACAGCAGGTTCCCACCAGCTATCTATTTTACACACAGTAGTGTATTTATGTCAAACCTAATCTCCCAATTCATGCCACCCTCCCCTTCCCCCTCTGTGTCTACCCATCTGTTCTCTATGTCTGTGTCTCTATTCCTGCCCTGAAAATAGGTTCATCTGTACCATTTTTCTAGATTCCACATATATGCATTAATATATAATACTCGTTTTTCTCTTTCTGACTTACTTCACTCTGTATGACAGACCCTAGGTCCGTCCACATTATAATACTGTGTAAATTTAAGGTGTACAACATGTTGATTTGATACACTTATATACTGCAAAATGATTACCACTGTAGCATTACCTCTTTTCTAATTCTTAAAAGAGGTGAAGACACCATCTGGCAATTAGAATGGCTGTCGCAGAAGAAGGGGCCAGTCACAGTCTAGGGTTTAGATATCAGCATTGTGGGACAGCCTGAGATGATCAGTCTCTGAAGATTTAATTCATACTACCTAAACTTTCAAAAGACTTCAGTATAAACCAGAATGTGATTTTACTAATCATAAAAATACATTCTGCAATAGAAACTGATATGTAGGTTGTAACAGTCTTTGCCACTGTGCATTATCTTCCAAAAGGCAAATCCAGACAAAAAATCAAAATGAAAAGAAAAGGCTGCCAGATAAACATGGCATTAGTGTGAGGCAAACAGATTAGATGACTTTAACCACTATCTTCACCAAATTACCCTGATGTATAAATATCCAGTAGAGGAAAATATCTGACATAATCTGAAATACATTATTCCTTTTCCCAGGATAGTAGTAGAAACTTTGTGACCAAGTCTTCTTCTTGGCTCATTGCTGACCCAAAGGTCTCTGATAACACAGTCTAACATGCAAATAAAACTTGATTCAGTTTAGGTTTTTTTATTTTTTTATTTTAAGTTACAGTACATTCTAGTCATTTCTGAGACTACACACTGGTAGCCTGCCTTCTTTCTTTTCTTTTTCTTTCTTTTTCTTTCTTTCTTTCTTTCTTACTTTCTTTCCTTTCTTTCTTTCTTTTCTTTCTTCCTTTTTCTCTTTCTTTCTTTCCCTTTCTTTTTTTCTTCCTTCCTTCCTTATTTTCCTTTCTTCCTTCCTTCCTTCCTTCCTTTCTTTCTTTTCTTTCTTTCTTTCTTTCTTTCTTTCTTTCTTTCTTTCTTTCTTTCTTTCTTTCTTTCTTTCTTTCTTTCTTTCTTTCTCTCCTTCCTCCCTCCCTTCCTTCCTTCCTCCTTTCCCTCCTTCTTTCCTTTTTTTTTTTTTAGCTTGAGTGTTGTTAAACCTTCTTAGCCAAGGGAATCTATCACAATACATAGTTTTAACGTTTCCTTAACACTTCTCACTATCTGATGTTGTCTTATTTACTTGTATAGTATCATCTCCATCTGAACAGACTTTCTCTTGAGAACAAGCTCCTGGAGAACAGGGACTTTGGATATGTACATTACTTTTACAAGTGTCTGGACCACAGAAAACAATCAATAAATATTTGATGAATTAACTTACTGATTTTTGTTTTAGGGGAGAATATTTCATAAAATGATTTTTCCTAATTTCATCCAAGAAGTGAAATCTTAACATTAATTTTGGAGATTCACTGTTGTTGCTTCCATACTATTTTTGAGACTAGAATTCGAATGATTAAAAAGCCAGTCCTATCTGTGTCCATTCATATAGTGGAATAGTACAAACTTTAAAGGAGTATGGGGAGAGGTTGGTCAAAGGGTTAAACTTTTGGTTACAAAATAAGTAAGTTTTGGGGATCTAAAGTACAGCATGGTGACTATAGTTAGTAACACTGCATTGTATACTTGAAATTTGCTAAGACAGTAGATCTTAAGTAGCCTCACCACATCAAAATAACTAAAAAGGTAACTATGTTAGGTGGTGGATGTGTTAGTTAGCTTGATTGTGGTAATCATTTCACAATGTACAGTCGGCCCTCTGTATCCATGGGTTCTGCGTCTGTGGATTCAACCAACTGTGGACTGAAAATATTTGAAAAAATATTCCAGTAAGTACAAAAAAGCAAAATGAATTTGCCACATTGGCAACTATTTACATATTTACATTGTATTCACAACTATTTACATCACATTTACATTGTACTGGATGTTATAAGTAATCTAAAGACGATTTAAAGTATACAGGAGGATGTGCATAGGTTATATGCAAATACTATAGCATTTTATATAAGGGACTTGAGAATCTATAGATTTTGGTATCCACAGGGGTCCTGGAACCAATGCCCTGGGGATACTGAGGGATATATATCAAACTATCACTTTGAACACCTTAAGTACATACAATTTTTATTTGTCAATTATACTGCCATAAAGTTGGAAAAAATAAAATATATGCTTGTTTTGAAAGTGAAAAATGGGATCATAGATAGCTGGGATCTATAGCCATTTTATATAGCTACAGAAGCAAAAAGTGATCAGAGCAATAAATACTTCAGAATGTCTTAAATTTGTCTTAATTATATGTCAGAAAAGTAAAGCAAAACATTGACTAATTGTTCCTATTATCTGCTTGTTCCTCATAGAACATATTGAGAGAAATTCAGAATTAAAAACTTGTAGTTGGCTAGCTCGCAAATCAATGGGTCAGAAATATGGGGGAAAAGGCAGTTGTTCTTTCTGGAAATGGGGTAGGCCAGTGGTTCTCTACCGTGGTCTCATTACTTATTGGTTTGCACAATCAGTTGGTCTCATACTTATTGGTTTGCCCAATCATCAGTTGTTGGAGGCAACGTTAAAAGTTCACATCAGGGGCTTCCCTGGTGGCGCAGTGGTTGAGAATCTGCCTGCCAATGCAGGGGACACGGGTTTGAGCCCTGGTCTGGGAAGATCCCACATGCCGCAGAGCAACTGGGCCCGTGAGCCACAATTACTGAGCCTGCGCGTCTGGAGCCTGTGCTCCGCAACAAGAGAGGCCGCAATAGTGAAAGGCCCACACACCGCAATGAAGAGTGGCCCCCACTTGCCACAACTAGAGAAAGCCCTCGCACAGAAACGAAGACCCAACACAGCCATAAAAAAAAAAAAATTAAAAAAAAATAGTTCACATCAAAGCCTCTGTCAAACATTTTTTTCAAAAATCTATTTTCTTCTGTTTCTATAAAACATTAGGGGGAAGTATATTCCAAAAGCAGTTAAGAAAATGCTTCAACTAGATGTCACCACAGGCCATTAAATTCTGCCTTGAGGAAACAGTGAAAAGAGCCTGTACATTATTCTTACATTATTCTCCTCAGAACTTTAGTCAAGTCCTGCTCAGCTGCAAGCTGAGGGCAACCCCCTGCTGTTCATTCCTAGAGTTAAGTGAGTCACACAAGTTCAAGGGTCCACGATGCATCACACACCATCAGGCATGAAACCGTGTGGAATCTTGCTTTGGAATCTTGGATTGACTGTATTGTGGCTCTCAAAAGAGTTAAGGTACAGTCTTATCCTGAGAGAGAAGCCATGCCTAATTTTGGAAAGTCTGATATCAATTCCATTTGATGGAATGGAAACATCTACCAAATTATACTGTGAAATTTTCAAAATCAATGAAACAGGTTACTCATTTAAAAAATTTTAATATGATTTGGTCACAGCCCATAACCACAGCTACATCCATGGCATTTTACATATATGCTTTTATTTCAAGTAATAGTTAACTCATTATATTTTATTAAAAAACATTTTCTTTTATAATTTTATTTGGCCATGCCACGGGGCATGAGGGATCTTAGTTCCCCAACCAGGGATCGAACCTGTGTCCCCTGCATTGGGAGCATGGAGTCTTAACCACTGGACCACCAGGGAAGCCCCTCATTATATTTTAAAATAATATTATTATTTTCAGGGTTATAAACCATACTGTGCCTCAAAGTATGTGAGTTCCTGTTGAGATTAATGTGACCAAGTCATTTTATTTATTTTGCTTTTCAACTAGCAAATGTTTTTTGCTTAAATGCTTAGTTTATAAAGGTGATTTGAAAACAGTACTATCTCTGTTTTCCAAGAAAGCATTTAGGAAGGTCTAAACAGTACAATATAGAGGATGAACATCTTCTACTATAGCTCACTCTACATACTCTTGTTTTGAGTGTGTTAATGAAAGAACTAATGATATCAAGATTATTGAATGAATGAATAATTGCAGATACTTGGTATTGTGGACAGAACCTGTGAACATGATGGAGTATCCCCGTGGGAGAATCATCATGAGAATATCTGTATTCATTTTCTATTGCTGCATAAAAAATTACCACAAACTTGGTGGCTTATAGCAACTTATTTATTATCTCACAATTCTGCATGTCAGAAGTCCAGGCACAGAAGTCCATGTTTGCTACTGAGGGCCTTGCAAGGCCGAAATTTAGGTGTCAGCGGGGGCTATGGTATCATCTGAAGTTTGGAGCACTCTTTTAAGCTAATTTAGGTTGTTGGAAGAATTCAGTTTCTTGAGGTTGTACAACGAAGGTTCCAATATTTTCTTGCTGGCTGGTAGCTGGAAGGTAGCTTTCATCTCCTAAAGGCCACCCATAGATCTTAGCCAATGTGGCCTTCCTACAACATGGTAGCTTACTTCAAGGCCCACAGGAGAATCTCTCGGACTTCTTGTAAGCTCTTCTAAGCTCACCTTATTAGGTCCAGCCCCCAAAGCAGCATCTCCTTATTGACAGTCAAAGTCAGCTGATGAGGGACGATAACTGCATCTGCAAAATGCTTTCAAATTTGCCATATAACATAATCTAACAACGGCCATATCATCATGGGAGTATCATCGGGGCATAATTGGCTTATGGTGAATGATTGCTTAAAATAGCACACTGTGAACATGACCCTATAAACAAATGACTGTAATAGGATTTTACAATCATTTATGTAAACATTAAATTTTATATCACTTTACAAGTTACAAAGTGCCTGTACATATTCTGTATCATTTGATTTTCATGACTACCTGTCAGAGAGGCACAGTAGATAATTAGTCCAACGTTACAGGTGAAAAAACCAAGGTTCAAAGCAGCTAAGAGGTTGCCCAAAGCTTTACAGAAAATTAGTAGTGGAGTCGGGCTTCAGCCCAGGGTCTTTCCACCCTATAGTTCAGTCCTCTTTTTTGCTAATTCTGAGTTTTCATACTGTGTTTGGTAAGGTTCCAAGGAGATCTCAGGGATTACGGTAAGACCTCAGAGTGAAAGTAGGGCTAAGTGTTGCTACGGCGGCTCTACTTTTGTTTGTTCTATATATTGGGGGTTCTACACAAGCTTTAATAACCACTGCATGCTGCTTTGTAAAAGGTAAAGAAGAATGTTTACAAAAAAATCTTAGTTTAAAAAATGATTTAGATAGCTGTATATAAAAAGCCAAGAGTCTATTCCAGTAAAGTTTTAAGAAGCTGTCATTTCTTGCAGCAGTTGTTGAACCTGTTATAAAGAAAGAAAGATAGAAAAAACAAAAAGAACCACATTAAATAGTTGGTTTGAAATGTACACTTAGGAAAAAATGACAAACCCCACCTCCTTCACTTTTTAAATATATGTAATAAAAATACCTTCTTAATGTTTGGTCTTTTATTTTTCTTTTCATGCAGACATTGACTGGCAACAGAGTACATAGTTTCAATGGAAGAGGAATCAATGTCATTCATTTTCGTATCAATATAATCTTCAATTGTCTTTTCTTCATCTTCAATTTCTTCTTTAATATCCAGCTTTAAGACAAATGTTAAAACTTTAAGAGCATCAAATAAAAGGGAAACAAATCAGATAAATTTATAAATATATTTATAAATAAATATAAATTATATTTATATTATAATTAATTTATATTATCAATTATATTATAAAAGAATACATTTAAATTATTTAATCTATATCATAATAACATTTACTTTTAGTTTACTATCTACCGTTGCAACCTTATTAAGAATTGAAGACATCTAGGAGAAGCTCTATTTATTTACTTACTTACTTACTTATGCACACATATATACCTCCCTCCTAGAAACTTTCAGCCATTTGCCTATTGGTTTTTGTATTTATGTGACTGAGCTAATTGCTCTCATGTACTCAGCAGTATTTACTGGCAGCCAGCACAAGGAGGTCTGCTTCTTTGCTGTGCTTCTGATGATGCAATTCCAGCTTCTGAATGCAGACCCCCTCCCTGCACAGGCACACTTCTCTACGTGTACTCACACTGTTGAATCAAAGAGAAAGAGGGAGGAGGAGAAAGGGGGCAGGGCCACGATGAAAAGATAATCAATAGGGAGAGAGGTGGAGGACTAGGATGGTGTAGTGGGTTGAGCGGTGGCCCCCCAAAAGATATGTCCAAGTCCTAATCCCCAGAACCTGTGAATGTGACTGTATTTGGAGAAAAGGTCTTTGCAGATGTAATTAAGCTAAGCATTTTGAGATGAGATCATCCTGGATTACCCAGGTGGGCCCTAAATCCAATGGCAATCATCTGTTTAAGAGACAGAAAGAAGAAAAAAAAAAGACACAAAGGAGAAGACGATGTGGTCACAGAGGCAGAAACTGGAGGGATGTGCGTACAAGTCAAGGAATGTCAACAGCCACTGGAAGCTGGAAGAGGCAAGGGAAGACTCTACCCTAGAGTCTCCAGAGGGAATGGAGCCCTGACAAAATTTTTATTTCAGACTTCTGGCTTCCAGAACTATGAGAGAAGAAATTTGTCATTTAAAACCCTATTTTGTGGTAATTTTTTCCTCCTATATATTTTTTTTTTTAAATGAGATTTTCTCCTATGATCTGACTGACTATGTTTGTCTCTGAGTGCAAGCTACAGCATTTAAACCTTAATGCATACAGTTTTGGACAATATCCACATCTGGTGTTTTTTTTTTGAAATTCACGTTCTTTTATTTATTTATTTATTTATTTATTTATTTATTTATTTATGACTGTGTTGGGTCTTCGTTTCTGTGCGAGGGCTTTCTCTAGTTGCGGTGAGTGGGGACCACTCTTCATCGCGGTGCGCGGGCCTCTCACCATCGCGGCCTCTCTTGTTATGGGGCACAGGCTCCAGACGCGCAGGCTCAGTAATTGTGGCTCACGGGCCCAGTTGCTCCGTGGCATGTGGGATCTTCCCAGACCAGGGCTCGAACCCGTGTCCCCTGCATTGGCAGGCAGATTCTCAACCACTGCGCCACCAGGGAAGCCCCTCCTCCTATATTTTTAATCTACACACTTTCTCTGTATAATCCGATCAACACACAAAGCTTTGGCATGCCTGTACACGAACAGCTCAAAAATTGTAACTCCAGCCCAGGCTTCTTTCCTGACCTCCAAGAACCAATGGGACAGAGGATTTTATTTCTTTGATAAGACAAAATTTCACTATGTGCTACTGTAAAATATTATGAAATATTACGAAAATATTAACTTTTCACAATTATGTTTTATAAATATATTTTAATGTGAAATATTATATAGCATGTAATATTCATTACTACATATCCAGGAACCCATGGAAAGCTTTATAATATATAGTTTTATAAGGGACACTTGTAGCAATATTGTAATATAGAGATATTATACTTATGGTTTTTCTTAAAAGTATGGCACCAAGCCTTTGAGCAAATATATTATACCTTCTGACTTTCTAATCCTCATTCTAGGGAAATAATCTGGTATACACATGTTGTCTGAATTTGTCACACTGGTTTGTTCCATTAGAACACATAAATTAGAATAAAGTCAGTGCAGTTATTTAACTAATTTTAAGAAAAACTTATATATAGTAGTAGGTATTTCTGTAAGTCTTTAATTTTATTAGAACACTCTCCAAGTTCTTAAAATTTAATATATAGGAAAAAAAAAAGGCATGGCATAATTTTCCTATAGTTTTAGCATTCAGTTAGTCTATTTATATAATTGTCAATGAATGCCTAATATAACACACAGGTAAAGTTTTCTATGATAACTTTATTAAAAAAATACTCCATAGAGTATCCATAGAAATGGATAGAGAATTTTATTAGCAATTCTATTCTGATATAAATTGCAAAGGAAGCAAATGTTGCTTTTCCTCTCTGCTGTTAGTAATCACCATGAAAGTAACAAAATAAAAATATACTGGAGGAGACCTCAGAAATCAAATAGCTCTATTGTGATTTTAGACACAAAGAAACTAGAACAGAATATATAAGTGTCTTTTCCAAGCTTCACAAATATTTCATGGCAGAGCTGAGATTAGAAATATTTGATGCTCTTTCCATATGCCACTATGTAATTGCCAACAGAAAGACTGCCAATAGAAAATGACATTTCTAGATGCCAAATTTACCCACAGAAATTTAGATTCTAAATGCAAAGAGAAAAGGACTGGAAAAAATGAAATCTTTCAATTACCAATAACTGAGGTTCACGGTGTTCATCCACAGCTGGAAGTCCAGTTATTATTTCTAGTAAAACCTAAGAAGAAAGTAAAATCCATTAATACGACTCAAGACAACATATAGAAACTAGAAGGAACATGGCTCTTGATTATGAAATCTGATGAACCATTTCCACACACTGCATTATGCCCTTTAGGCATGAAAGTGGAAAGAACATGAGCTGTGGTCATTTCTCACCACTCTTTCTTCCCGGACACCCGGATCCCACCCAAACCCACAAGCAGTTCTTTTCTACTGGCAACTTACTAAACAATCAGCACCCCCTCAACATGTGTTCTGGACACTGCTTTTCCTGTCTTGCAGAGGATTTTTCACAAGAATAATTTTCTCTGGTTCTTAGGAGAATATTATTTTCTAAACCTCAGGCATATCCTAGAACCCTGTGCCTTAACTTCACAGTACTATGAAGATAAATATCCATAAATGAAACACATATGAATAAATAAGATAAAGAAGCACCCAATTTCTCCAACCACTCCCACCCACTCCTCATACCATCATAAAAGTTATTAGGAACAGACTGGTAGATCAGAAAATGCCAAAGCATATTTTCTTCAAAAAATATTTCATTTTTAAAACATGACATTAAAGTGCATACTGTATGACACAATTTGTTTTATGCATTAATTCAAGTTTCATACTAATTCATGTGGCAAAAAATTATTTCTTGCAGTAATTTCAGGAATCAATTTAAAAGTTTTACAAATTCAGAGTAGTTTTTATAACTTTCTCATTTAACTAGAGGTTAAAGTGAACAATTTTAATCTTTACGTAAGAGAGCTAAGCAACATAGGTGTATTCAAAATATTCTATTTCAATTTCACAGGTACAGCCAGAATGATTATTGTTACTAATTATATATATAATATATTATTTTATATGTGTGTGTGTGTGTGTGTATATATATATACATATATGTATATATATATATGTATATGTATATGTATATATATATATATATATATATATATATGAAACTTACCACACCAAAGCTGTAGATGTCAGATTTGGCTGTTATTTCTCCTCGCAAAGCTTCTGGTGCCATATAAGCTGTTGTTCCCACAATTCTGCTTGTCAGGACTGTTTGGGCAAACTTCTCAGAAGCCCGTGCAAGCCCAAAGTCAGATATTTTGGCTGTAAAGTCTTCATCTAGTAAGATATTTGCACTGAAAAAAAGTTTTTCTTTTCAAGCAAATCAAATAGTTCCATAGGTAGGTGTATGAATGTTTGTATTTATACAGTATCCCATTTTATAATATACATCATAAAAGCCTGAAATTTGTGTAAATAAATGAGAATTTCAGATTAAAGCTAAAGAGAAATAAAACTGTCTTCTTTTCTTTATTGTTTCTTGAGGGAAAATCTGAGGAGAATAAAAGTGAAATAAAACTGTTGATATTAGTGAGAGATATTTTTATTCACAAATAATTTATTACAAGGTAACTTCCCTCGAAGTGTCCTAAAGCACCCTTCTTAATTCCTTCCCTAAAATATTCCAATTCATTTAAAAAATTTTCAACCAAAGTATCTTAATTATTTATTTCATTTCTTGGGGGGTATTTGAAATCTTTTGAAGAGGAAAGAATGGCTAAAAGATCTTCATTCATTCATTTTATGCATGTGCTCCTACACTCATACTTTCATTCAACAAAACTTTATTGAGGACCCCCAATGTTTTATAGTATTTAAGCTCAGGGCTGGGCATAGGGGCTATCTTCGAATCTTGTCTGTAACAAAGGTATAGGAATAATTTTTTAAAAATCCAGTAAGTGTTCATAATGGTGATATTAGGCACAAAATGCTGAGAGAACAACCATGTGTCTGGAAGAACTGCAGAAAATTCCAAGGAGAAGTTGA
Source organism: Balaenoptera musculus (assembly GCF_009873245.2). Classification (NCBI taxonomy): domain Eukaryota; kingdom Metazoa; phylum Chordata; class Mammalia; order Artiodactyla; family Balaenopteridae; genus Balaenoptera; species Balaenoptera musculus. The sequence goes on along the minus strand of NC_045794.1, from coordinate 34,710,126 downwards.
AAAGTGTGCGTAGTCTTGAAGGATTGTTAGAAGTTGAGGTTAAATGAAGGAAAGAAAGGCATCTCAGGCAAATGGAGCAACATGAACACAGTGATGAAAACATAAAAACAGATGATCAATTTGAAGAAACTGGTGTCAGTGGAACATGAGGAGAATTTGAACTTTATCCTGTGAGCAGCAGGATATCAGCTAATGGTTTTATAGAAGGGAACTGATGTTATCAGACTTGATTTTTAGGACCACAACCTGTCAGTATAGTAGTGCATAGATGAGAACTGGTACAGACTGGTTAAAGGATGACCAGGAAAGTTTGTAATAAAGCAAACAAGAGACAGAGTGTAAATAAAGGCTGGGGAGAAAAGGGAGGTGCAAATTTTGAGGCACACTCAATAGAACTTTGTAATTTGTATGATATGGGGAATGAGAAAGTCTTTAGCTTGGGAGACAGGATGAATACTGACTTCATTTGATTAGGAAAGAAATACAGAAGGAAGAACTTGGGTTGGAAGAGGAATGAGTTTGATTTCTGACATGTTGACTTAGGGGCTGCTGTGGGACAGCTCAGTGGGGTGATTTGGTCTGTAAACACTGAAAATATAGGACTGGAGGCTAATGATACAGATTTGAGAGTTGCCCACATAGAGGTAGAAGTTAAAGTCAATATATCACTCAGCAAGAATATGTAGGATGAACCAAAGAGACGATGAGGTAAGAACACACCAACTGGAATACACCAATGTGTAAGGGATGGGAGATGGTGTCTCTTCTCTTATCTAAGGCCAGTCCCTCTACTTGGACTCCTTTCTACATTCTCAGGAAGCTTATTCTATAAATTATCTCATTTCTCTCTTCTGTTCTATCACCTCCTTCTTCCCGTAGACATAAAAACATGCTTTAGTCTCTGCCATCTTAAAAAAATGCTTCCTGAATGACACATTGATTTCCAGTTATCCCTCTTCATGGGCTAAACGTCTTATCAGACTGTCTATACTCACCTCTCAGTTCTCTCGCTCCCACTCTCTGCTCAACTACAACCTGAATTCTGACCCAATTTCTACATGGAAGTAGGTGTCCATAAAGTCGCTAATGACCTTCATGGCACTAATCAAGTTGCTAATGACCTTCATGGCACTAATCAAATGCCTCATTAAAAAATTTTTTTAAAAAATGCCGTATTTTTCAGTCCTCATCCTGACCTCTAAAAAAGCAACTGACATTTTTGACTAGTCCTTCTTGGGAAACTCTCTTTCCTTGTTCTCAGGGATACCACACTCTCCTGGTTTTCAGTGTACTTGTAATACTTTCTTAGATTCCTTTTTAGATTCATTCTCTTCTACTTGGCCATTAAGTCTTGAAGTTCCTCAGGACTAAATCTTGGGAACTTCTCCTAATCTAGTTCTTTCTTAAAGTGAAGACAACCATATGATAGCTCTTCAATTAACACCTATATGCAAGTAATACACAAATTGATATCTTCAGCTCAGACTTCTTTCAGCTCCAACATGTACATCACACTGATTAACATCTCTACTCACTTCTGTATCTTAAAGGAACCTCTAACCACAACATGCACAAAAGAGAACTCACATTTTCCACCCCCAACCTTGTCCTCTTTCAGTGCTTTCTCTGTAAGTGAATCATGTCACAATCATTTCAGAATGCAATTCTGGAAGCCATAAATCGTGGTGTCACTCCTGATATGTCACTCTCCCTGACACCCCTGCAGCCAAGAATCAGCAAGTCTTGCCATCTTAAGCTCTCAAATCTGTTCATGTCTCTTCATATGAACTGCTACCACCAAGCCTTCTATGATAGGCTCCAAGCTACCCCTCCTTACAAACTGTTCTCTACACTCAAGTCAAAGTGATCTTCTCAAAACTTAAATATGGTGCCACATTCCTACTTACAGTTTTTCAATGGCATCTGATTACACCTGTGATAAAATTAATGTCCTTATTTTGGTCTATTAGGTCCTACAGGGCTTAGCTCTCTGCCTACTTCCATAATTTTATCTTACATCAATCACCCCTTGAATTACCGCATTTCAGTCATTTATTTCACTTCCTGTAATTCATCATGCTCCCACGTTCCCTTTCAACACTGGTCTCACATATGTGGTTCCTTCTTCCTAGAATGCTCTTTCCCCATTTTCTATGGCTGCCCTCAAATTGTGCCTACTTATTTCCTGTTCATTCTTTGGATCTCAGCTTAAATATCATTTCCTCAGGGAACTCTTCTTTATACTAATACTATAGACTATATACTAAAGTTGTTATTATTTTGTGATTATTTGATTGCTGTCAGATGCTACAAATGCTACTTTTGCTAACTATACCATCTACGGTACCTATCATGTCATAAGTGTTCAACTAATATTTGTTAACTAAATAAATACATAACAAGAAAGATAAATGAAATGCACCCATGGAGGATAAAAGTGATTCAGAAAAGAGCAGTGATTCAGAAAATAAGAAGGAAAATAATCTTGACATGGCAAAAATGGTCAAGAAGAACAGAAAAACATACTATTCTTTTAAAAAAGGTAAATTAGGATGAATACTGGAAATAGGTCACTGAGTTTGAAATAAGGCAGATTACAGACATCCTTAGTGAGGAGAGCTTTCATGGAGTGCTCCAGGTTAAGATGTGCATGTGAATAGTGAATAGAAAGAGTGATAGAAAATTATTCTTTAAGAGAGTTTTCCTAAACCTTTGTAAAGGTAGCATTTACCTTTTAATATCTCTATGAATATGATGGTTTTCATGTAAATAACTGAGGCCATTAGCTGCACCCTGAGCAATCTTGCATCTTATGCACCAAGAGAGTGGTGGAGTATCATCCTTATGAAGTAAGAAACAAACCAATTAAAAAAAAAGAGGAGGATAAAAAAAAAATCTATGCAAATACATAATAAGATTTTTTCTAAGCAGCTACTGACAATTATATTACATTGCTAAGAATTTACAAATATCACTTTTTAAGTTGTTAAAAAATAATCTCTAAATAAGATCAAATGGGGATTAGTATTTCTTATTTAACAATAAAAATATATAAGAGCATCTTCAAAGTCTAGCCTTGACTGATATTTTTACAGTTTAGATTATCACCTGCTAGGCAATTCCAGTTGTTTACATAACAACTGTATAGTTTTCACAGACCCAGAAAAATATTAAGATTAATACAGTTTAAATGATCCTGTCACAAAGTAAATATTAGTATTCCAACACAGAAACATAAAGCCTAACAATGTGATGAACAAACATCTTACCAAGCAAGACAGTCTGTCTAGCAATGAACCATTGGGCATGTAAACATACACTAAGCAGAGGTCATCTCCATCACTTGAGAAACCAAGTAGTTCTACTAAGTTTTCATGTTGACACCTGTGACAAATAATTTTCCACTCAAAATTATTATGATACATACATATATTTAGCTGTAGGTTATAAGTTATTTAATTTAGAGCTTTAAAAGAAAAAAAGAGCAAGAAATAATTATATGCTATATATCACTGTAATATGATACATATGTTTCTAACATCTTTATATATGTTTATTATAACTGCTTATAATTTTCTGCAAACAGTTCTCCTTTCAGTCAATATTAATCAACATTAGAAGCAAAACTGCTTTTGATTTTATAGCAAAAGCTCAATAATTCAGATCATTGGTACTTGTAATAGTTTGGTTAAGAACTAGGCTGATGTTTACCTTTGTTTTGTATAATTTTCAATGATAGCACAAACAAGATTTCAATAAGTGTGTTGAAACTTGTATGACAATCCTACAATCCTTGTATGACTCCTCCCAGAGTCTGCCATTAGCCCCACCAAAGAGCTCCGTAGGCTCCAGTGCTGGGTTGCTGCAGGCCAAACAACCAACAGGGAGGGAATCCAGCCCCACACATCAGCAGACAAGCGGATTAAAGTTTTACTGAGCTCTACCCACCACCAGTCCCTCCCATCAGGAAGCTTGCACAAGCCTCTTAGAGAGCTTCATCCACCAGAGGGCAGACAGCAGAAGCAAGAAGAACTATAATTCTGAAGCCTGTGGAAGGAAAACCACATTCACAGAAAGATAGACAAAATCAAAAGGCAGAGGACTTTGTACCAGATGAAGGAACAAGATAAAACCCCAGAAAAACAACTAAATGAAGTGAAGATAGGCAACCTTCCAGAAAAAAAATTCAGAATAATGATACTGAAGATGATCCAGGACCTTGGAAAAAGAATGGAGGCAAATTCGATAAGATGCAAGAAATGTTTAACAAAAACCTAAAAGAATTAAAGAACAAACACCTAGAAGAATTAAAGAACAAACAAACAGAGATGAACAATACAATAACTGAAATGAAAACTACACTTGAAGGAATCAATAGTAGAATAACTGAGGCAGAAGAATGGGTAAGTGACCTGGAAGACAGAATGGTGGAATTCACTGCCGCAGAACAAAGTAAAGAAAAAAGAATGAAAAGAAATGAAGACAGCCTAATAGACCTTTGGGACAACATTAAATGCAACAACTTTCGCATTATACGGGCCCCAGAAGGAGAAGAGAGAGAGGGAAAGGACCCGAGAAAATATTTGAAGAGATTATAGTTGAAAACTTCCCTAACATGGGAAAGGAAATAGCCACCCAAGTCCAGGAAGGGCAGAGAGTCCCAGGCAGGATAAACCCAAGGAGAAACACGCCAAGACACATAGCAATCAAATTGACAAAAAGTAAAGACAAAGACAAATTATTGAAAGCAACAAGGGAAAAGTGACAAATAACATACAAGGGAACTCCCATAAGGTTAACAGCTGACTTCTCAGCAGAAACTCTACAAGCCAGAAGGGAGTAGCACGACATACTGAAAGTGATGAAAGGGAAGAATCTACAACCAAGATTACTCCAGCTGGCAAGGACCTCATTCAGTTTCGACGGAGAAATCAAAAGCTTTACAGACAAGCAAAAGCTAAGAGAATTCAGCACCACCAAACCAGCTCTACAACAAATGCTAAAGGAACTTCTCTAAGTGGGAAACACAAGAGAAGAAAAGGGCCTACAAAAACAAACCATAACAATTACAAAAATGGTAATAGGAACATACATATCGATAATTACCTTAAACGTGAATGGATTAAATGCCCCAACCAAAAGACACAGGCTCGCTGAATAGATACAAAAACAAGACCCATATATATGCTGTCTACAAGAGACCCTCTTCAGACCTAGGGACACATACAGACTGAAAGTGAGGGGATGGAAGAAGATATTCCATGCAAATGGAAATCAAAAGAAAGCTGGTGTAGCAATACTCATATCAGATAAAATAGACTTTAAAATAAAGAATGTTACAAGAGTCAAGGAAGGACACCACATAATGATCAAGGGATCAATCCAAGAAGAAGATATAACAATTATAAGTATATATGCATCCCACATAGGAGCACCTCAATACATAAGGCAATTGCTAACAGCTATAAAAGAGGAAATCGACAGTAACACAATAATAATGGAGGACTTTAACACCTCACATACACCAATGGACAGATCAACCAGACAGAAAATTAATAAGGAAACACAAGCTTTAAATGACACAATAGACCAGATAGATTTACTTGACATTTATAGGGCATTCCATCCAAAAACAGCAGAATACACTTTCTTCTCAAGTGCACATGGAATATTCTCCAAAATAGATCACATCTTGGGTCACAAATCAAGCCTTAGTAAATTTAAGAAAATTGAAATCATATCAAGCATCTTTTCCGACCACAATGTTATTAGATTAGAAATCAATTACAGGGAAAAAAATGTAAAAAACACAAACACATGGAGGCTAAACAATACGTTACTAAATAACCAAGAGATCACTGAAGAAATCAAAGAGGAAATCAAAAAATACCTAGAGACAAATGACAATGAAAACACGACGATCCAAAACCTATGGGATGCAGCAAAAGCAGTTCTAAGAGGGAAGTTTATAGCAATACAAGCCTACCTCAAGAAACAAGAAAAATCTCAAATAAACAGTCTAACCTTACACCTAAAGGAACTAGAGAAAGAAGAACAAACAAAACTCAAAGTTAGTAAAAGGAAAGAAATCATAAAGATCAGAGCAGAAATCAATGAAATAGAAACAAAGAAAACAATAGCAAAGATCAATAAAACTAAAAGCTGGTTCTTTGAGAAGATAAACAAAATTGATAAACCTTTAGGCAGACTCATCAAGAAAAAGAGGGAGAGGACTCAAATCAATAAAATTAGAAATGAAAAAGGAGAAGTTGCAAAGGACACCACAGAAATACAAAGCATCATAAGAGACTACTACAAGCAACTCTATGCCAATAAAATGGACAACCTGGAAGAAATGGACAAATTCTTAGAAATGTATAACCTTCCAAGACTGAATCAGGAGGAAACAGAAAATATGAACAGACCAATCACAAGTAATGAAATTGAAACTGTAATTAAAAGTCTTCCAACAAACAAAAGTCCAGGACCAGATGGCTTCACAGGTGAATGCTATCAAACATTTAAAGAAGAGCTAACACCCATCCTTCTCAAACTCTTCCAAAAAATTGCAGAGGAAGGAACACTCCCAAACTCATTCTATGAGGCCACCATCACCCTGATACCAAAACCAGACAAAGATACTACAAAAAAAGAAAATTACAGACCGGTATCACTGATGAATATAGATGCAAAAATCCTCAACAAAATATCAGCAAACAGAATCCAACAACACATTAAAAGGATCATACACCATGATCAAGTGGGATTTATCCCAGGGATGAAAGGATTCTTCAATATATGTAAATCAATCAATGTGATACACCATATTAACAAATAGAAGAAGAAAAACCATATGATCTCTCAATAGATGCAGAAAAAGCTTCTGAAAAAATTCAACACCCATTTATGATAAAAACTCTCCAGAAAGTGGGCATAGAGGGAAACTACCTCAACATAATAAAGACCGTATATGACAAACCCACAGCGAACATCATTCTCAATGGTGAAAAACTGAAAGCATTTCCTCTAAGATCAGGAACAAGACAAGGACGTCTATTCTCGCCACTATTATTCAACATAGTTTTGGAAGTCCTAGCCATGGCAATCAGAGAAGAAAAAGAAATAAATGGAATACAAATTGGAAAAGAAGAAGTAAAATTGTCACTGTTTGCAGATGACATGATACTATACAGAGAGAATCCTAAAGATGCCACCAGAAAACTACTAGAGCTAATCAATGAATTTGGTAAAGTTGCAGGATACAAAATTAATGCACAGTAATCTCTTGCTTTCCTATACACTAACAACAAAAGATCAGAAAAAGAAATTAAGGAAACACTCCCAGTTACCATTGCAACAAAAAGAATAAAATAACTAGGAATAAACCTACCTAGGGAGACAAAACACCTGTATGCAGAAAACTATAAGACACTGATGACAGAAATCAAAGATGACACAAACAGATGGAGAGATAGACCATGTTCTTGGATTGGAAGAATCAATATTGTGAAGATGACTATACTACCCAAAGCAATCTACAGATTCAATGCAATCCCTATCAAATTACCAATGGCATTTTCTACGGAGCTAGAACAAATCATCTTAAAATTTGTATGGAGACACAAAAGACCCCGAATAGCCAAAGCAGTCTTGAGGCAAAAAAATGGAGCTGGAGGAATCAGACTCCCTGACTTCAGACTATACTACAAAGCTACAGTAATCAAGACAATATGGTACTGGCACAAAAACAGAAACATAGATCAATGGAACAAGATAGAAAGCCCAGAGGTTAACCCATGCACCTATGGTCAACTAATCTATGACAAAGGAGGCAAAGACAATGGAGAAAAGACAGTCTCTTCAATAAGTGGTGCTGGGAAAACTGGACAGCTACATGTAAAAGAATGAAATTAGAATACTCCCTAACACCATACACAAAAATAAACTCAAAATGGATTAGAGACCTAAATGTAAGACCGGACACTATAAAACTCTTAGAGGAAAACATAGGAAGAACACTCTAACATAAATCACAGCAAGATCTTTTTTGACCCACCTCCTAGAGTAATGGAAATTAAAACAAAAATAAACAAATGGGACCTAATGAAACTTAAAATCTTTTGCAAAGCAAAGGAAACTACAAACAAGACGAAAAGACAACCCTCAGAGTGGGAGAAAATATTTGCAAATGAATCAACCGACAAAGGATCAATCTCCAAAATATATAAACAGCTCATGCAGCTCAATATTAAAAAAACAAACAACCTAATCCAAAAATGGGCAGAAGACCTAAAGAGACATTTCTCCATAGAAGACATACAGATGGCCAAGAAGCACATGAAAAGCTGCTCAACATCACTAATTATTAGAGAAATTCAAATCAAAACTACAATGAGGTATCACCTCACACCAGTTAGAATGGGCATCATTAGAAAATCTACAAACAACAAATGCTGGAGAGGGTGTGGAGAAAAGGGAACCCTCTTGCACTGTTGGTGGGAATGTAAATTGATACAGCCACTATGGAGAACAGTATAGAGGTTCCTTAAAAAACTAAAAATATAATTACCATATGACATAGCAATCCCACTACTGGGCATATACCCAGAGAAAACCATAATTCAAAAAGAAATATGCACCCCAGTGTTCACTGCAGATCTGTTTACAATAGCCAGGTCATGGAAGCAACCTAAATGCCCATTGACAGATGAATGGATAAAGAAGATGTGGTACATATATACAATGGAATATTACTCAGCCATAAAAAGGAATGAAATTGGGTCATTTGTTGAGACCTGGATGGATCTAGAGACTGTCATACAGAGTGAAGTAAGTCAGAAAGAGAAAAACAAGTATCGTATATTAACGCATATATGTGGAACCTAGAAAAATGGTACAGATGAACCGGTTTGCAGGGCAGAAATAGAGACACAGATGTAGAGAACAAATGTATGGACACCAAGGTGGGGAAAGTGGAGGGGGGTGGGTAGTGGTGGTGGGATGAATTGGGAGATTCGGATTGACATATATAATTAATATGCATAAAATAGATAACTAATAAGAACCTACTGTATAAAAAAATAAATAAAATAAAATTCAAAAAAAAAGTATGAATATACAGGTAAGAAACTTGGCCAAGGTCATTCTGCTAGCAAGGTCCAGAGATTGGTACTTATCAAAAAATAGCAGTAATATTTAATGGTGGTGAGGTAGCAGTGAAGTCTGAAATTATAATAAATTGGTGGTAGAAGTATAAATTATCATAACTTATCTACAAAGCCATTTGGACAAATACTTAGAAAGTCTTTAAAAAGTTCATGCATTCGTAACCAGTAATTCTTCTTCTAGGACTGTCTCCAGATGAAATAAGCCACTTTGCATTTAAAGATTTATGTACAAAGAGATTTAAAGGAGCTTTAATATGTAATACTGAAAATTAGAAACAAACCTAAAAGGGTAATGGTTAAATAAAATATAATCCTTATGTATGCTAGAATGTTATACAATAATTTTAAATGTTTTAAAATTATTTTTAATGACATGGGAAAAATGCTACACACTCATCATGAAGCAAGTACATCAAAATACTAGCAGTGGTTATCTCTGAGTGATATATTTAAGAGATGACTTTTATTATTTAAAAATATTTTCCTGATTATCTATTTTGAACAAGTTACTTTTAGGAGGGGTTACGGGTACGAAGAACAAATCCTGAACAGAAGGCTTTTTAGTTTTTTCAGTGTGCATTATTTTTACTGTGAATGAATTAATTCCAGTCTATTCTTTCTTGAAGTTAAGCAACTAGAATTGGTGATTTACAGCAATGGGTCTAATGAGAATAAACTGGTAAATCCCATGAAGGATTTAGATCAAAAGCTCAAGTTCTGGAGTCAGACAGATCCGGATTTGAAATCCACGTATTTATTGTTTATGTGGCCTTGGGCAAAGTTTTTAATGTTTCTAAATCTCAGTGGAAAAAAAATGTGTGGGTGTGGGGGGTGTTATAACAATTGTTGGTTAATACATTGCAGTTTCTGGTCTATTGTACATACTCAAGTATCAATCACTATAATTATTGAATAAATTTCCTAATTTATTTCTCCTTCTCTTCCTGATAATGTCCAACAATTTTCAAACATACTGAGTCAATGCCTTCTAAACATTCTTACATATAACACTTCCCTGGCTTATGGTGTTAACTTATATCAAAGGGACTATTTGTCATATATATATATATTTACACATATATGTATTTACACATATATGCACATACATATTATATCGACAATTTATCTCTCATGGACTTTGGGAGCAGAAAACACAATAACGGAAGTTAGTTGAAATTCCATGTAATTTTCCCACGATTTAGAATAACGACTGCTGTTTAATCTACACACATACAAAAGAGTATATGTAGTCACAGAATTGTAGAGTCAAAGTTCTTTCAAGTTCTCTAAACTATTTTAATTTACATTATTTGAAAATATCACTAGTTCATGGCACACTCTGGGTAAGAAACAGGTCCCTTACTCCTTGTCCTGCTTTTTTCCACAGTACCACTCTGCCAGATTAACTTACTTTGCCATTACTTTTATTTCTTGATCAAACTGCTGTTTCAGTTCTTCAGTACTAATGTCAACCATCTGAAAAAATAAAATAATATACAGTATAATACCATACAATAACCCCAAGTCTCCTAAAGCTAAAAGGGGCACACGAGATCATCTGGCTGATTCTGCTTTCTTTAAAATAGTAAGGCATCATTCTCCCCATTTTATAGGACAACTGAGAACTAGAAATATTAGTAATTTGCTCAAGGTCTCATGGCTGGTGAGTGGAAGGAAGAAAACCTTATAAACCATGTAACTACATAAACCTCACTGAGTCATTATGGGAACAAAATTAAATAATATGAGACTTTACTGCATAAACATTCTGGAAAAAAAATTCAATGTAATAGAAATCATAAGCAAATTTGAAGGGAAAAAGAAAAACAAGACCTGCAAAAGTATTTGCAACATATATGACAAAGGGTGACTATCTTTATTGTATAAATATGTATTGTATTGGTATTTTTAGAATATAATAATAGATTTAAAATATAACAAATCGATAAGTAAATGGTAAACACTCTAATAGAAATGGGAACAAAGGACATAGATAAGAATTAGAAAAATTTTCTCTGATTGTATATTTTCTAAACTTTATTTTTAAATGAGAAAAGTAATACAAGGAAGCTACTTTTATAAAACTTTTTAGAATCTTACCGTTTTAATATTGATCATGCATGAAGCACTGTGTAGAGTTCAGCTTCTCTATTTTGTGAATCTCCCCAAATTATATGTATCATTGTATGTATGTGTATATAACTACATTTTTTATAGGGACAGAGTCCATAACTTTCAACAAATTTTTAAATGTTAAGAACTGCCAGCTTAGAATGATGTTTATTTAAAGAAAATACACACTGAAATCATATGCTTCCTAAAGATTAATTTAAAATTTATTATATAACACACTAGGAAGCAACTCTTCCTCTAATTCTTTGTCTTCCTGAAAATATAACTTACTGCTGCAAGCTTCTTCACTGCTACAGTCCTGTTGTTCACATAGCCTTTATACACAACTCCAAATCCTCCCTCTCCCATCTTGTTACCACCAACAGAAATGGGTCGTTCATCAAAGTTATTTGTGACATCCTTCAACTCATAAAATGAAAAACTGTGAAAACCTATAATGTCAATAGAATAAGAAAAAAAGGGCTTCAGTAAAAAAGAAACTGGTTTTAATAACTTCAGTATTTTTTCAATTTGGATATTTCATACATATGCAAATATTTACAATTTTGTATTAGGTACAGTGGAAGAGAGTAAAACCATTTTTAAAATACAAATTTTAAGGTTTATCTTGAGAACTGTTTGGTGGTCCTCCACTTAAAACTCTAGTCAGTTATTTTCTTTATAAAATGACCCTTTTAAGTTATGTAAATATTTACTTTTTTTTTTTCATAGCTTCTGTGGTTGTTCATATGTCCTATTACCTCTACTCACTTATAACACTGACTAATACAATGAAGATGGTGCTTAATAAATCAGGGGAAAAAAACAACCACAAAAGAGCTATTGCCAGAGTGCACAAACAAAAGGAGAGATTGATTTTAAAGCAGTGATGGTCTTAATAACAAACCCACTAGTGGAAAGCACTGCAAATGTTACTTACGTGTATCACTAACTTCTAAACTTCTATTTTCTGGACATGAGGAGTCAGGTGGCATATAGTTTTGTTCAGTATTCTCATCAGATATCACAGATGTCCTGTCTTTGCCATAGAGGGGCATATGTTTCTGCTGAACTGTTACAGGGACTTTAGAAGGCAGTGTATTAACAGTTTTGGGAACAGCATCTAACAAATGAAATAAGATACAAGCTGTCATTCCATTAGAAAAAGTGTTTGTGAAAAAGTTAAATTAGGAACTTGGTTCACTTAACATCATTCCAGTTTCTACACGTTAGCCCCACATTTTCACAGCACTACACAAGAAGCTACCTAGTAAGAATTTGTAAATTTTGATAAGGATGGGTAAGGCAGTGTTTCCAAAAAGTGGTTCATAAGCCACCTGCAACAGAAGCACTGAAGTACTTGTTTAAAAACTTAGACCTTGAACCTAATTCAAGAATTCTGATAATGAGGTCTAGAGTAGAGCCTGGAACGCTACATGTTTAACAAGAACTCCAGGCGATTCTTATGCCCTCTGAAGGGTGAGTACCACTGGTGTAAATGGCATCAAAGGGAAAAAAAGTAGCTTATGAGGAAGGCAACTAGACACCAGCCCACTGGAACACAATGTAAGGAATTCACGATCACAGAGTCCCATCAGGGTGGAAGTTGAGGGTGAAAAAAAGTAAGAGTTTTTTCTCATCGTTGTAAACTTCTTATTGGCACAAAACCACCTGACTTTAATGGTGGGATCAGACTCAATCCTGAAGCCTCCATTTCCTTAGCAGCAAGTCTGCAGTGTCTGGGGTGCTTGCTAAAGAGTTGGGGAGAGTTGAAAGAATGAAAAGGAGTCTTAAATGTAAGGCTCATCTACTATGAGAAGAAAGTAAGAGTCAGAAGAAATGTTCCTATTTCTGCTACTTGTCTTTCCACCCTAATTATTGATACCCTAGACATGCTCAGTTTACCTGGTAGCAAAAGACTTGCAGGGGCAAAAAACTCATTTTGGACCAAAAGATCCACGAGATCACCAACTGTGCAATTTGTGGTGCCCCAGTCAAACAGTAATTCACAAGTGGGACTTTTTCCAGTTTGAAGTAATGCTTCAAATCTCCTTAAAGTAAGTAAAAGAGAAACAAGATTAGTATGTAAACAGAGTTAACATGTAAATAGGAATTATTCCCCCCAGCCCACCTTGTCTAGCCCCGAACACTTCCTACAATACAGCAAGAGAATCAGCAAGAATTACAGAGAACAGGAAAGATAGGCAGAAGGAAAAAAGATGCTGAAGGTGATGGTAAGTTGACAGACACTGTGTACTTACAGTGGGCTACAGGATGCACACACATGAACCCATTTAACTCTCGAAAACACTATGAATATCATACTAAGTTACCAAAGAGGAAGCGTGAGAGGTAAAGTAAGCAGCCTACAGCCACACTGTCAATAAACTGCATACAAACTGAGATTCAAATTCAGATCTCACTTGACAGAAGGGTATACTCTCAACCTACTAAGCTATATTACTTCCTTACATGACATACTCACTCTGTTAGCCACATGATTTTTAATAAACCAGACTGCTTAAAGAAATAGAATATACTCAAACTTGCAGAATTATCCCAAGTTAAGAAATAGTTTTATTTCTATAGTTAAGAAATATAGTTCTTAACTATATTTCAGTTAAATTGAGGGAAAAACACAGAGCAGTTTTTCATTCAAAATTTCTTTAATAACTAGTTTTGAAAGTAACATCTAAAAACTTGAACAACTTGGCTTTTCCCCAAATTTTTTTATTTCAAAAAATTTCAAACCTACAGAAAAGTTGAAAGAATAATACCATGAACAGCCATCTGTTCTTCATCTAGATTCACCAAATGACCAATGGATAACATTTTGCCATGTTTGTGCTCTCACCCTCTCCATCTCTGTGTCTGTGTGCTCACTTTACAGAGTGTAGGTCAGATGCCTTGTAGAATTCACACAGTCTAGATCTGTCTGACTACTCTCTCACGATTAAATTCAGGTGAAAACCTGTTGGTAAGAACACTCCATAGATGACAATGTGTCCTTTGCACTGCATCACATCCGGAGGCACATAATTGCAGTTTGTGCCATTATTGACGACACCAGTTTGATTACTTGGTTAAGGAGGTGTACTTCAGATTTTTTCTCTATAAAACTACCTTTCCCCTTTGCAATTCATAAATAACCTGTGGATAATACTTTGAAATCGTGTGCGTATCTTGTTCACCAGCACCCTTTCGCCTTGTGATTTTAGCACTCGCTGATGAGCCCTCGGTAATCAATTACTCACGGGTAGTTGTAAATTGGTAACTTTTTAGTTCTATCATTCTTTCAATAATTATTTGCTGCCATTATTCTGTAAAGAAGAGTCTTTTCTCCTCACTACCACTCCCTCGACTATGCTCTCAAAGTTTTAAATAGTTAATATCAACAAACTGTCTATAAAAATGGTTTTCAAGGTTTAAACTTAAGCTTCTTCCAAGTAATTTAAGATGCTCATCCTTCATATGAGAAAACGTTTCCTGAAAGGACTAGTATGGGAACTAAGGCTTCAGGGGTTTTTCAGGTTAATGCTGAAAATCACAAATAAATTTCTTTTCCCCTTGCTTCCAAAGACAGATTTTGACATAGGTTTGGGCTGAAATAACTGACAAAAATAAAATGTGTACTTATATATTACACTTAATCAAGCAGAGACAAATAGATGGAAATTATCTGAAGATAGTGTTGAAAAATCCTGGCTAAGAACTAAGAAGTCTATTCATAGATGTGTACATGTACAAGCAACTTTAAAATGTCACATTTGAAGAATTCCTAAAATATACTGTTAAAGTGAATTAGAGACTCACACACTTTTAGGCTCCAGAATTTTACTAGAGATTCTTAAAATATTCTTATGTTACTTCAATCTGGAAATGACAGGTATGAGGCAGAGTGTACTGGGCTCGGCTTGCCAAACAGAAATTTAGAGTAAAAGTTGGAATCTTGATTTTAACCTCAAAAACTTATTTGCAATATCACAATATTGACGTAGCTGATATACTCGAGAATGAAGCAAAAATTGCAAAAAAAAAAAGGGTGTGTGTGATTTATTACCATTATCTCCCCTAGAGAGAGGTTTATTTTCTGAACTGCAGCAGTAGACAGTATTTGTACCTATTAATCATTCTAGATTGTGATGTAAGAATTTAAAAAGAATTTTACATGTTACCTTATGTGAAACTGATTGTATCTATCATCACCAGATGGTTTTTTAATAGCAACTGCTAACTTCTTCCATCCTTCTTGAGGATCAATAAAATCTGAAAGCTTTCTAATTAGTCCAAGATTGAGGCAGCGCACATATGTTGATGCTGTTATGGGCTTGTTCATCTTTTATTCCTAAAATACGGAAAATTCTCATTAAAATTTTACAGTAGCTTTAGCGATGACATCTGTAAGCTTATACATCACACTTTGCTCTAACTTATGAAATGTTGGGAACTCATTACACCATAATAAAGGAACACTCCAAAGCCAGGTAGTTGCTATTTTCGTCTTTCTCCATCTCTAAATATCAATAAATAAATTACAGGATTATTTTTTTTCTGGCACTAACATTTTCCAAGTGAAATTTACACAAGGGAGCAAAAAGTTTACTTTTTCAGAAAAATTCATGTAAACATATTCAGGAATCAAATCTATTACGAAAAAAGTTTTCAATTTAAAATATTTTTCTCAGTCCGTATTTATTTACTATTAAACATTTATACAACACTCTTTGGTGGAAGTAAAAAATGTCTTGAAATAATTTGCACAGCATTCAAAGATATGGTCTATCCACTGACTTTTATTTATTTATTTATTTATTTATTTATGGCTGTGTTGGGCCTTCGTTTCTGTGCGAGGGCTTTCTCTAGTTGTGGTAAGCGGGGGACACTCTTCATCGCGGAGCGCGGGCCTCTCACTGTCACGGCCTCTCTTGTTGCGGAGCACAGGCTCCAGACGCGCAGGCTCAGTAGCTGTGGCTCACGGGCCTAGTTGCTCCGCGGCATGCGGGATCCTCCCAGACCAGGGCTCGAACCCGTGTCCCCTGCATTGGCAGGCAGATTCTCAACCACTGCGCCAGCAGGGAAGCCCCTATCCACTGACTTTTTACATAACATGTTCTTCCTTGGTGCAGCCACAATTTCTGAGTCCATCAGATCTGCCTGATCACAGTTCATTCCCTACTGAGGCAAACCCTGTGGTTTACCACCTAACTACTCTCTAGACAGAACTTTTATTTCCTCAGTCCCCCTTTTCTTCTGCTACTCCAGCCTGGAGAGCTGTAGCCGGGGATAAATCTCACAGTTTTACTTGTACACCAGCGCTGCTGAATACAGCTGTGGAGAACTAGGTAACTGAGCAGACTGGTATGAATACAAATTTAGGGGACCCTTTTCCATTGGGCCTTCAACACTGCTGTTAGTCCTTTCACTTGTCTTTGCTCATCCTCCTTGGTGACTATTTCCCACCTTTAGCTCTGTCCACGTGCTTTTATTTGATCTCCATCTCCCTCATTCTCAGCAGGTGGTCACCTTTGCTTCTAATTAATCAAAACAAATAGATTTAGATATTCTTCTGTCAATTACTCTCCTGCTCCCCTACATATTTCTATTTTTAAAGTGTAATATAACTAATTTTTGGAATGAAGAATAGATTCATGTGGTATGAAATTCAGACGTTACAGAAGAGTAAGAAGCAAAAAGTCTCCCTGTGTCTTGTGCCTCTTATATTAGCATTCTCTTCTCTTTGGCCTTCTTTGACCACAGCTAGGTAGGTCCATCTACTCTCAACTTAATTATCTTTCATCACTGCACAATGTATTTGTAATCATATATTTATTTGTTTAGTTGTTTACTAATGGTCTCCCCCATTAGACTACAATCTCCATGAATTCAGGGTCTATGCTCATTTTATTCACTAATATGTAACTAATTACTAGCGCTTTGTAGATATTGGTGTTGTTAAGGGTTAGGAATGAATGAATTTCTTGCCCAGTACCATGCTAGGTGGTTTATATATTTCACTTAATCCTCACAGTGACCAAGGCCGTTTTATCATCTCTATTTCACAAAGGTCGTAAGTGAAAGAGCTAGGTCTTGAACCATATCTGACTCCAAAATTCATGTCGCATGTCCCTGTTTCTCTAACTCAATGCATTGTTCATGTCATTCTCTTTTCTAGAAAGACCAGTCCTTTCATTCATTCATAAACTCAATAAACATATATGTCAGGCTCTGCGCTAAGTGATGGGAGCTACAGAGAAGAGAAAAATCTGTTTTCAAGCTCCTCAAGTCTAGCAGGGGGTGCAAACAATTGCAATGAGAATAAATGTTACAAGAAGTGTGAGCAGAGTGTTAACGGGGCCCAGAGAAGGAGCATCAAGGGAGGCAGTCTGAAGGAGGTATGCCAAGACAGATTTGGGTGGGTCAGAGGTTGGAAGGATGAGTGAAAAGCAATGGGGATAAACCCAAAAGGAAATTCCAGGCAGCAGGAATAGCATGGGAGAGCATGGGTTAGGCTAAGGCAAGTAGTTTGTTAGGGCTGGACCACAGGACACATGTCATTAAAAGATGAGATTGGAGAGGACCAAGTCATCACACGCCTCATATTCTATGACAAGGGATTTAAACTTTATACTAAAAGTTACAGGGGAGCCAGTGCAGGATTTTAAGGAAAGGTGGTATGTGACCTTATGTGGCTAAGTGGATTCCTCTGGATGAAACACTGAAGGACTGTGTATTAAGGCAAAGAGAACAGTTTGAAAATTTTACAATAATCTAGAAATGAAAGCCTGAAGAAAGAAGTATACAGTTGGGTAATGGGGAAGAAAAAACTCCAAAGGTTTAGGAGGCCAAATCAAAGTAATTTCAGGATATTAGAGGGAAAGGAGACGGAGGGAAACAAAGAAGCTGATTCCTGGCTTTTTCAGCTTGGGTAATTATGTAGATGATAGAGGAAATAATGTGTTCAGTCCTGTACATGTTAAATGTGAAATATCTACCTCTGGCACCACCTAGGGGAGTTGGCACTAAGTAGCTAAATATATGGTCTGGAGCTTAGGAGACAGGTTCAGGTAAAGAATACTCATATATTCATACATGAATAGTTGGTTGAAACAACAAGAAATATGAGCCTGCCTATTAGGAATATATAGAATGTGAAGGAACGAAGGGAAAAAAAGAAACTTTTAAAAGTACTGATGAGTTGTGGAGGTAAGAAGGGAACCAGGACAGTAGAATACCAGCGATTTCTAGAATTGGCCATAGGTTGGTATAAAAGACCCAAAGAGGTCGAATAAATACTGATGGGTAACCAGAAGGTCTTTGGGTGACTTAAGAACAGTTTTAGTGGAGTGATGAGTGCATGGTACAAATGCATTTTCCAGGAAGTCTGGCTATGAAGGGAAGGAGAAAGGAAGAAAGGAAGAAAAAAAAAAAAGAAAGAAAAGGAGCAGCTCTCAGACTATGTACACTTTACAGTCTTAAAAATTGCTGGGGACTCCAAAGAGCTTTTGTTTATGTTGGTTATATTACCAATATTTACCATATTAGAAACTGACACTGAGAAATTGAAAAATTACTTATTAATTCATTTAAAATAATAATAAATGTACTACATGTTAGCATACATAATATATTTTAATAAAAACTCTATTTCCCCCCAAAATATGAGTGAAATTTTTTTACAGTTTTGCAAATCTCTTTAATTTTTAGCTTAATAGAAGACAGCTGGATTCTAATATCTGCTTCTGCATTCAATCTGCGGCAACATAACATTTTGGTTAATGTATATGAAGAAAATCCAGGTTCACACAGACATATAGTCAGAAAGGGAGCAGTATTTTAACAGCCATTTCACAAAGTAGTATTTTTCTTTGACGCTATACTAAAACTTGATAAGTGACAATTTGCTGAAAGTTAGCTGCAGTGCAGAATCTGAAACCATATCAGTGAACTTTGTCACATTAAAATCCATTGCACTCTGAATGAATCTTTTACCCATACCTGATTTCGACCTTACGAACCTCTTGAAAGAGACTCAGAGACCCCAACCACCCTCTGAGAACTGCTGGTTTAAGGTTTAAGACAAAACTTGGTTGAAGATATGAAACGGATAGTAAACAGAGGTGAAGGGGTCAACCTTGAATATAAGAAAACCTCTTCTTCTGAATCTAACAGGAGGGAAGCAGAGATTTGGATACAGAAATATTTGAAGCAAGAGGGAGAATTCCTATACAATGTTATTTTCTCTGTGAAGCAGGAGGTGAGGTCATCCAGGGCTAGGTTAAGAATCGCTCAAGCACCTTGAGGGTCACCTGGTAAATGCCTACTATTCCTTCAAGCTCAACACAAAAGGCACTATTGGCTTTTCCTGATAGTCATCTCTTTTGCTCCAAACTGTCACCTGGTTATTCTTCTATTATAACAATTATCATATTTTATTATTTATTGGTCTGCCTTCTCTCCTAGATGGTGTGCTCTCCTGGGCAGGGACCCAACCAACTTCAGCTTTAGCAGCTACTCAGAATATTTGTGCTGAATGACAGAAGGCTGATTTTTTAAATTAAGAAATCACATCTGCCTATAGATTTTACAGTTGCTACATTCACACTACTTTTTCTTATTTACTTATATTTCTCTCCATTGTTAAGAAGTACAATGTGATTGACAAAGCTAGTAAAGGTAGAACTGCTTAGTAATCCTAAAAGCTAGAGCTAAAATACAAAGAATTGAGAATAAGAGCAGTCTATCTGAAGACCAGGGATAAATTCTGTAACTCTCCTGCATCCAGATTTCTAACAAAGGTGAGAGCGTAGGGATGACAGAAAAGGAAGGCCTTCTAACAACTCCTCCATATATTTAAGTCTAGAAGTTCTAAACTTCAGAATTTAAAATGTTACTTAAAACATACATCCATATATCACCACCAACACGTATTTGGAAGAGCATACAGCAAAATTTTAACTGTGGTTATCTCTTGATGGTGATTTATATGGTGGTTTTGTTTTCATTTACTTTTCTGCATTTTCTATAATGAAAATAAATGATTTGTGCAGAAAAAATTAAAAAGTGTCACCTCTTTCAAAGTATTCAAGATTTTACTTTAGTACACTTAGGATTAATAGAAGTGGAACAGGATTACTGCTTACAAATAAATAAATAAATAAATTCATGACTATTTTCTCATACCATTAGTTCTCATGGTAAAGAAAAACCATTCATATTTTCACACTAGACAACTCAGCCAAGAATATGAGGTAAGGTGATCATTGAGAAATAATACTAAAACGAGTATCTGCTTGTGGAACCCAGTGCCTTCCCACCTGCATGCACGTTCTCAAAGTACAGTTCAAAATAGAAATTCAAAAAATTCTTATGAAATGCATTAATAAAGTTTTAAGATTGTGCTTCACTAACAGTCTGGTCAGAAGAAGAGAGTGTAGAGGGGTGGATGGAAGATGCACTTTGAGGTTGCCTGGGCCTGGGTTCTAATGTAGCTCTTCCACAAGCCAACTGTGACCAGGGTCAATAACTCAGTTTCTCTGGACTTTGGTTTCTTCATCTGAAAAACAGAGATGGTCTTACCTAAGAGTTGCTGTATAGATATAAAATTAACAAACGCCTAATCCTATCAATAATGAGTGATCAAAGAAAATGTAGCAATGACTATTGTATGGCAGAAGTTATTCTTATGTCACATTAAAAAAAAATAAATGTGCAGAATTGTATTTAAGCTCAATTTTCAGAATAGCAGTGACTGAAAGAGTAGAACTAAGAGGTCTGAGAACATAGCTAAGCTTTTCATGGTGTTATTTTATCAAGCATAGTATCTTTAAAATGCTTATAACCTTCCTAAAATACATCATCTACGCATGCTTTCTTAAGCAAAATATTCTAGACATTTCTGGACAACTCAATATCATCATTATGAACAAAAGCTCATGATACCTTCTAGACCTAATAAATTATATAGGGCTGCCCTTCTTAAACAGGATATGTGCTGGTATTCCATAAATTAAACATCACATACCATTCTCAAACATTGATTTATCTCAATGGCAAGTATTTAAACATTTTGGATATATTTTTTAAAAGCCAAAATATTATACATTCATCAAATATTTACTGAGTCTCTATTTTGTGCTGGATATTGATCCAGGTCCCTGGAGATAAAGCATAAGTAAGAAAAAAAAAAAACTGAATTCATGGAGCTTATATTCTAATAGAGAAAGACAGGTAATAAGCATTTGCTTTATAGTACATTAGATGGTGCCAAGTGGAATGGAAAAAAATAAACTGAGAAAGGGTTTTAATTTTAAATAGGGTAGTCAAAGTAGCCCTCAATAAGAAGGTGCCGTTTGATTAAAGGTTTGAAGGAATGAGAAAGCTAGCCACTGGGATATCTGTGGGAAAGGTTTCTGGGCAAAAGAAATCGTAAATGCAAGGGTCTGGAGTGGGTCCACTGAAAAAGAGCAAGGAGACAGTAAGACTGGAGAAGAGGGAGCAGGAAAGTAGAATAGATGAGAGAGGTAATGGGGCCAGGTCCCCTCGGGCCCTAGAGCCTTTGGATTGACTTTATCTTCTGCAGGAGATGAAAAGACAGTGGAGGTTTTGAGAAGAGGAGAGACACACTCCATACTCATGTCTTAAAAGGACACCGGGGACTGCTGCTGAGAATAAAGGATATTAAAGTACGGGCAGAGAAGCAGGAAGAGACCAATTAGGTCAGTACATCAATAATCCAGGTGGGAGGTGCTGGAGGCTTGGATCGGAGAGGTAGCAAAGAAGGTAGAAGTCCTAGGATGATGGATATTTTCTGAGGT
Organism: Balaenoptera musculus; assembly: GCF_009873245.2. Taxonomy (NCBI): domain Eukaryota; kingdom Metazoa; phylum Chordata; class Mammalia; order Artiodactyla; family Balaenopteridae; genus Balaenoptera; species Balaenoptera musculus. The sequence continues at coordinate 34,688,033 of NC_045794.1, read as the reverse complement.
AAAGCACACAGGATCCTGTGTGCTGATGTGAAGGGTGAGAAGATGGCACCTTTACTGAGGTGGAGAAGCCTGTGGCAGGAGCGAGTTTAGCCTGGAAGCTCAGGAGCTCTGTTTGGACAGGTCGGAAGCAAACTTCAAATGAATGTTTAGTGTGCAAACAGAAGAATTAAGGAAATCTGAACTTTCTGACAGATCTCTTCAAGGATTACCCCCAGAAAGCGAAAGGGCAATTCTGAATATTCTCCGCTTAGGGCTCCTCGGGCAGACACGTTTTTGAGGCACTAAGAGAGCCATTTGTTCCCATTCTAAATGGCTAAAATGCTTTCTGAGGTCTGCTTTTCATCCCTTCGTTCCCCCTCTTGTTTCCAGGCTGTCTGTACACTTTTCCCATCTGATAAGATACTGACAACCCCGCTCCACTTTCTAAGTTCCTGGAAGCCTGACAAACAAGCTAATTAGAATCTCGGGGAGGGGTTCGGAATGCTTTCCAAGCGGCGAGCATCTCCGCCGGGTGCTGGTCTTACTTCCTGGTTCTCAGGAAAAGATATTTCATTTCGTAAACGGGTTCTCGGAACACACCGCCCGGGAGTCGAGAAATCCCAGGCGCTGTCTGACGGAGCCACCAGGTGACGTCTCTTCTCGCCCCACGGTCCTCCACAGGTCCCACTAACTTTCTGATCCCCAGGGACCCACCCACGTCTTCATCCTGGAGCAATTACTGCCCACGCAACCTACTTCCTCTCTACCTTTTCTCACTTGGGCTGAAGATAAGGCGATTTTCCTTCCGAACCGTCCCTCCACAACCCTGGGGCAGAGAAGCCGAGGCCGGGACGCGGACCTCGGACACCTCGCGGAGAAGGTGGCGCGCACGGCCGGAATCCCTTACCTGCCCAGGCGCGGGGAGCGGGGGGCGGGCGGGGCGCCGCGGGGCTGAGCCAGCGGTCGAGGAACCCGGGCCCTAGGAACGGCTGGGGCAGGCCCAACCCGTCAGGCCCCGACCAAGCCCGCCCCCAGGCCCGCCCCGTCCCCACCCCCGTCCCGCCCTCTTCCTCTTTGTGCCTCCAGGCGGCTCCACAGCGTGAGAAATTCCAGGTCTCTTTTAAGGTTCTTCTTTAAGCGGGAGCCTGGCCCTTTAAATAGTCCGTGTCGGAGGCTATTTTAAGCTTCCGGTCATGCGCACAGCGTAGTGCAGAGGAATGCCTTCACCTGGACATGAGGTAGGCCGGGTTGAGTTTCTTGCGCCATGTGGGGCTTGTGTATGCGGCGATGACAAGATAGGCACTGGGACCCTGACCCTTTGTCCCCAAGAGGAGGGCGACCTGAGCTAGTATCGCGCCTTGGGGTAGGCGGGGCTGGGGGAGGAGAAGAAGCCAGTGGAGCTGCTGGCTGTGTCCGGGGTGCTTTTGAATGCGCCTGAAGGCTACGCAGCAGGGGACGTTAGTCCTGCTGGTTGGTGGCCGAAGTAGGAAGTAGGAGTGAGTTAGGCGGAGCAACGGCAGTGGAAGGAACTGGAGGCGCTACTGGCCTCCTTTTTTCTTAACACCCTCTCAGACTCTGCCCTTAGCCAGCACTTCCCCAGCCTCGGGTCAGCCAGACTACCCTCTCTCTCCCCGCCCCGCAAGCTCTTCAACGCATCTGTTGCCTGGGAACACTGCACGTGTGTGCTTTACTCCACGTGGGTTCCTTGGCTGCCTTACAGCACGGTTCCACTCTTACTGAGATGCTTGGCTGTAGTAATTCCCTCATCATTGTATTCTCCTCAAGTTGTTCTACCTATGCCACTAGCTTAGAATGTCTCCATATCTTCTTCCTTTTACTGGGTAAAGAGTAGGTCATTATTCTTTCCAAGGCCAATCCAGCAGCTGAGCTCTTGATCACGTCTCATTGCTTTCCAACTCTTCTAACTCTTCATCAGATTCATGTTGCTCAGTGCTGTCAGTCATCTTACTAAAACATCTTTTTGGATTGTGTCATTTTCCTATTCAGACACCTCCAGTGGCCATCCATTGACCACTCAGTGGATTCTAAGTCCCTGACAAGGTGTTCAGTATCTTACCTTGTTCGGCACTAATCCAGCTGTATTTTCCAGAACTGTACTAGAAAACACTTTCTCCTACTGCTCTGTATCTGGGCTCTTCAGTTCTCTCTAACACATTGCATATGTTGTTTGTGCATCATTTGTGATAGGTCTTTGCCTCATTTCTCTCTCCTGAACTGTTTTGAAGACTTGGCCACTTCTTGTATTATGCCTTTACTGATGATTCTAGGCAAAAGTGATTCCTTCTTTCTTCCTTTTCACTCTTACAGCTCTTTATTTGTACTAGCTGTTTCGTTGATTCAACAATCAGTATTGATTATGTGCCTACTATGTGCTTGACACTGTTCTAATTGTGAGATAATCAGTGAATAAGGCTGACAGGGTTCTTGTTCTCATGGAGCAAACATTCTAGTTGGGGGAGTTATGCAATAAATAGTGAAGAAAATTATTAGACAGAAATGCTATGCAGAAAATTAAATAGGATTTTGTGAAAAATAGTGGCTTGCTGGTTCCTCTGGATTATTGGTCAAGGAAGACCTCTTTGAGGATGTTATTGAGGAAGTACTGTTTTAATCAACAGGAACAGTTGGCACAAAGGAACTGAAGAAGGCCAGTGAAGCTGGAGTACAGTGGATAATGGGAAAAAGGTACAAGATAAATTTGGAGAATAGACAGAGTCCAGGATCTTAGAAGTCTTTGGAAGCCAGGGTAAGTAATTTGGATTTTATTATAAATGTGATTAGAGGGTTTAGAAAGGGGTTGTGGTATGATTTAATTTACCTTTTAAATCATGATTCTGGCTACTCTGTGGAGAATGGACTATAGTGGACTAGTAATAGAAGCAGAGATTAGAGACCTTCACAGTGTATAAGAATTTCTGGAATGGAAGTCCTAAAGTAGAGGTGACGAGAGGACAGCAGGAATAATCAGAGAGCCGGATGCTTAAAGGTGATGCAACTTTTGGTGATGAGAAAGTCAAAGCTATGACCGAGATGAAGTGGAAATGGTGTGAGGTTGAGACTGAGGAACTGAGGGACTGATGTTAAATGGATGATCCATATAGATGGTCATGGAGGTCATGCTGGATAGTAGATTTTAAGCCAGGTATTAAAGTCATCAGTGAATGAAGAAGAATTGTCCTGGGACCAGAGAGAGTATGGCAGCAAATAGTACAGCCTGACGGCATGAACTTCAAAGGAAATGGGATTTGGGGAGGTAGAGGAGGAAGAAATGGTTTGGAAGTAGCAGTGGCAAACATAGAAAATATTTACAACCTCCAGATCCCAAGGTTGGTATGAAAGGAAAAATAGCCTTCACATGAGAGGACTACAGAAGAAGCAGCTTGGGGAAAATAGCCAGGTTTCATTAGGGCAAGAAACTGGGGAGACTGTGCAGGAAATAAAGGAATGAGGGAAAATAAATATATCCTATATATTCCCTAGGAATTTAGGGTATAGAGAATTTGCTGTGATTTCTACATGACATAATAGAAAGGATGGTGTGGCGGTGGTTTTCTCAATTGGTTCAGATTAGTAGAATACACTGTAGAAATGGGGTGAAGGTCCAGATGATGATTAATTTCTTGGAGAGTGTGATTAACACAAAGAACGGAGTAGTACCGGTCCCCTGAGCATTTTATTTTTCCTGAATCTCCATCTGGTAGCCATGGGTTGTGTGAAGAATGAGTGAAGTTGGCTTCAAGAAGGTTTGTAAAGGTTTTTTACTCTCTGATGCCAGAGAGAGATGGTTGGAATTTTCCTCTGGGTCAGCCGCAAAAGATTGTATCTGTAAAAGTTTGTATCTGGCTTTCAAGAACGTTTAAGGTCCAGGGTTAATTTAAGCCTACCTAGAAACCTAATCACATTGCAAGTTGGTTTTAGCACTTCATTTATCTATCAATTTGGACTATTTCTTCCTGTCTTCTCCTCATCCCTTCTTCCATCCCTATCTCTTCATATATAAATATCTAGCTACAGATTCTCTGGAATTAGCTGGAAATTTTAGTTTTCAGGGATGGAGTTCAGACAAATCATTGTAAACAGATGTATGTTCTAGTCTCTTCTTTGTAGGCCTACAGATGGTAATTTAAAAGTGAACTTGAAACTTAACCCATTTTAATCCTGGAATTTTAATAGATGGAAGCCTGGAGTGGGTGAAGAGTCAAGTTGCAAATCACCAGATATCTCGGTATAAGAGAGTCAAAATACACATGATATATAGAAATAAATTAGATTAGTAATGTCTTTTAAGGGGACTTAGGATTGGAAGGGAGAGGGAGAAGGAGAATTAAATAAATCTTTCAAACCTATTTCTTTTTTTGTTATCCAGAATTTTTCTTTCTGGTAATTGACCACCTCTTTGTTTCTTTTATAGGCGTTGTTATTTAAGAATGGAAGAGGATACAGATTTTAGAATCAGGTTTAGTTCTTTGTGTTTCATTACGGATCACGTTGGATTTCATGGCACCATAAAAAGCTCACCAAGTGACTTTGTTGTTATTGAGATTGATGAACAGGGACAGTTAGTTAATAAAGCCAGTAATGAACCTATTTACAAGGTTAATAAAATACTACCTGGGCCAAATAATTTGGCTAAAAAAACAAAACTGGATCCTCAAAATTTATCCTTTGAAGAGAGAAGCAATCAAGAAGTCAGTACTTTGGCTGGGTGCTCTGGTGATGACCAAAATTATGAGCCTGGTTCAGAAAAGGAAGATACTATCAAAGATGGAACTTCCAAAGGTGAAGAAGAAAACATTGATGTATTAGGATCCTTGTTAGATGAAAAAACTAATGAATTACTGAATCAGTTTGCCTGTGATATAAAAGAGAAGTGGAATTCTAAAACTGAACTAATTGGACCATCTCCTGAATTCTCATTAGGCAGAATCCTTGACAAAAACCGGAGGGCTATTTTGCATAGTGCTATTAGGCAGAAATTTCCTTTTTTAATAACTGTAGGAAAAAACAGTGAAATTGTTGTAAAACCAAATCTTGAGTATAAAGAACTCTGTCACTTGGTATCTGAAGAAGAAGCATTTGACTTTTTTAAATACTTGGATGCAAAGAAAGAAAATTCCAAATTTACCTTTAAACCTGATATAAACAAAGATCACAGAAAGGCTGTCCACCATTTTATCAACAAAAAGTTTGGAAATCTTGTGGAAACCAAATCTTTTCCTGAACCGAATTATAGTGCTGATAATCCAAATGTAGTGATAACAGTAAGATTTCGGGAAAAAGCACACAAGCACAGGAAAAGATCTCTTCTTGAATGCCAGGAAAGAAAAGTTATATACACAGGTAATTTAATACATCATTATTATTTTCTTAGATAAACTTAGTTAAAGTTGCGTGAAAGCTGAATAATTTCAAATGAATTAAATAGCCTTGTCCAGAGGGATATTGGAAACAATATATGGGTCCTTTTTTTTAATGGAAGAGAAAGTCTTTCAAAATACACTGGTTGTAAAAATTAACCTTATTGATCAAAGTGTCGTTAACACAGATACTTATAGTTAAGGTAGTCACAAATGTATAAAGTTGAAGTAGTTACTTTGCATTTAAGTAAGTCTTATGGGGATGAATCTTGATTTCATATTTTGAGAGTTATCTTAATTAAAATTAAGTATTTGGAGAGAAGTAGAATATGTTTGCTGTGCTTGGGGAAGTGAAGAGAATACCTTGTAATCCAAAACAGCTGGACTTCACTGCCCAAGGTAGGGAACCTGGAAACTTACAGGGAGTTCCTTCGTTTGGCTGTCAGTCTTTTAGACAAGAGATTCTGATTTTAGCATGCGTTATAATCACCAAAAGGGCTTGTTGAGAGAGATCTCTGAGCCCTATTCTCAGAGTTTCTGATTTAGAATGTTTGGGGTAGGTCTTTCACAAATTCCCAGGTGATCCTTTTTCTGCTGGTCTGGGGACCACATTTTGGGAATCACTGTCTTAGGGAATATATTCACTTTCTAGGATGGAGTGGAACTGATGAAATCTCACTCTACAAGTTTGGCTGACCAGGTTTATTTGGCCTGTATCCTACGTGAAGGATGGCTAGTGTTTCAGGTGGTCCTGTTTTATAAGTAAACAGCACAGCATTTAAAATAAAAACAGCAACTCAGACTTGCACAAATGTGTGTGGCACAGAAACAAGGTTGTACTATGTAGGGAACTCTGTGATGTAAGTGAAAAGAGTTTGGACCTTGGAGCTATGTGGGTTTTATTTTACATTATGACTTTAGTTCATAAAAAGATTTATGAACTTTTTAATATCTTTAGGACTTAGTTTCCATAAATGTAAAACTGGAAAGAATAATACCATGGGCAAGTTACTTAACAATTCATAACTTTTGGTTGTACTTTAAAAATGGGGTAGTAGTAAAGCCTAATTAATTCACAATGATACTCCAAGGATTAGATGAAATAATGAATGCAAATGTTTAGTATGTAATCGTTTTTCAAATGTCGGTGTCTTCTGTCTTTGAAATTTGTCCAGTTGTGTGACTTACCTTTTCCATGAAAAAGCTGCTAGTATAGGAGTTGACACATGAGGCATGCAATAAATGTTAACAATAAATCTATTTTGAAGGAAAAACAAAACTAGTTTTACACGGGAGAGAATTGCTGATCAGTGATTTAAGCAGGTATAGATTTTGTACTACTTGAAATTCTAACAGTATTTGAATTAATGAACCAAAAAATTGTGGAAACTTTTATATATTAGTTTAAATTAGTTTTACAAAAACTATGAATAATTGGAGAGACATGTTCAAGGGAGGAATTGATGGTTCACCAGAGGTTAGTATGAAGATACTGGGATACCTATAAGTACAAGAACAAAGAAAAAGACAAAGATAAACTTTGCCTATCCCCGATTTTGCTTAGGCCAGCCGTTTGTAAGAACAAAAATAGTTCATATGAAAAAATTCCTTAATAAGTAGACCTACCTAAAAAATAGAAAACTTAAAAAAAACTTTTATTTTTATTTTTAATTGTTATAAGATATACATAACATAAACTTTACCATTTTAACCATGTTTAAGTGTACAGTTTAATGGCATTAAGTGCATTCACATTGTTGTACAACTATCACTGCCATCCATCTCCAGACCCTTTTCATCTCCTCAGACTGAAACTCTATGTCTGTTAGACAATAACTCTCTATTCCCTTCTCCCCTAGCCGCTGACCACCATCATTCTGCTTTCTGTCTCTGAATTTGACTACTCTAGGTATCTCATATAAGTGGAATCATACAACATTTGTCCTTTTGTGATTGGCTTATTTCACTTAGCTTATGGTTTGTAAGGTTTACCTGTGTTGTGTGTGTGTGTTAGAATTTCTTTACTTTTTAAGGCTGAATAGTATTCTGTTGTATGTATATATACATCTTGTTATTTTGTTTGTCCATTCATCTGCTGGTGGACACAGTTGCTTCCATCTTTTGGCTATTGTGAATAATGCGGCTATGAACATGGCTATATTGTTTTAAGTTCCTGTTTTCAGTTCTTTTGGGTATATACCCAAAAATGAAATTGCTGGATCATAAGGTAATTCTATGTTTAATTTTTTGAGGTAGTGCTATACTGTTTTCTTAGACACTTTTTTGAAGAAGGAATTGTATGAAAAATTTAAGCGTCCAATGACATTTTCATTTTAGGTATTGCATTTCTCAGCTCTAGAAGTTTTATTTGGTTCTTTCTTAGGTCCTCAATTTCTTGTTATGTTCATGTTTTCCTATAATCTTTGAGCCTAATTTTTTTTTAAATTTTATTTATTTATTTATTTTTGGCTACGTTGCATCTTTGTTGCTGCGCACGGGCTTTCTCTAGTTGCTGCGAGCGGGGGCTACTCTTCCTTGCAGTGCGTGGGCTTCTCATTGCGGTGGCTTCTCTCGTTGCGGAGCACGGGCTCTAGGCACGTGGGCTTCAGTAGTTGTGGCACGTGGGCTCAGTAGTTGTGGCTCACGGGCTCTAGAGTGCAGTTTGAGCCTATTTTTAATGGGTCTTTAAAAATATTTGTCTGCTAATTTCATCTCTGTTGTTTCTGGGTCTGTTTCTATTGACTGACTTTTATTTGGTTCATGGGTCATATTTTCCTGCTTCTTTGCATGTCCAGTACTATTTTTTTGGAGTTTGAACATTGTGTTATCTTGTTGAGTGTCTGGATTTTGTTGTCTTGTTTTAGAGAGTGTTGAACATGCTCTAGCAGGTAGGAAGTAGTTTGCAGATCCATCTGAGGCTTCATCTTGAATTTTATTAATGGAGGTCTAGAGTAGGCTTTACGCTAGTGCTGTCATATAGCTCTACTATGTATTTAAGGAGCCTATCCACACTGGACCTGATAGAGATGAAAACTACTCGAATTTGAGCTGATGTTTTAATGGGATGAGTCTTTGGAGCATTGGGAAAGAACGAGTATATCTTGAATGGGGGTGGGACATAAAGTATTAGAGCCAGAAGATAGATTCTCAGCATCTGAGAAGACTCTCAGTGGCTGGTGTGATGAATGGAACATGACAGAAGTGACGGTGTGTGATGTTTAAGGCTAGGTCATAAAAGGTATTGCACTTTTTGCACACAGTTCTTGGATTGCTCACTCTGGGGTAAGCTAGCTACCTGACTTTAAGGATATTAAAGCAGCTCTTTGGAGAGGAACTGAGGCCTTCCGCCAATAGCCAGTACCAACTTGCCAGCCATGTGAGTGAGCGATCCCCTTGGAAATGGATCCTCCAACTCCTATCAGGAGTTTTGAATAACTGCAGCCCTAGCCACATTGTGCTGCAACCTCCTGAGAGAGCCTGAGCTAGAACCACCAAACCAAGGTGCTCTTGAATTCCTGATCCAGAGAAGTTCTGAGAGATAAGTGAACATTGTAAGCCAGTAGGGTTTGGGGCAACTTGTTACACAACACTAGATAAATGATATGTAACATTTAATTCTAGGCATGCAGATTACTAATCAGCAAGGAACTCAAGGGATCACCTATGCAGATTTCTGGAACACGTTCTCTTACTCTGCCCTATGAATTCCAGCCCACTGGGCCTTCTTGAACTCCAGCCTCAGGAAGACCACTGTGCTCTACTTGGATTCCTCCTCCCTGGCCCAGAAAGTACCTCTAGTTAGGAAACCATGGTATTTTAAGACTCACCTTGTTTGTTTTGCTTTTCCTTTTGGATCACAGTTCTGTGATGCCTTTAGTCCGGGGTCCAAAGACAGGTGTTTCATATGTTTTGTCTAGTATTCTATTTGTTTACAGTGGGAGTTCAAGGCTGGTACCAATTATTCCAACATGGTGCTAGAAGTGGAAGTCTCTAAAATTGAATTTTAAAATTTAGCATAGTTGATTTTCTTTTTGAATACTTCATGTATTCCAAGTAATTAAGAAAATGTTATAAATCTTATAAATTAAACGTAAATTTGGTGATGTTTACATTTTCTTATATGTGCCAATATTATTTACTAACTTAATGAGATTTCAATGTAAAAAAGACAAGTTTAAATCAATTAGACATTTTTAATTGGAATTACTTGAGTTTCATTACCTTAAACATTCCAAGTGCGTAAGACATTCATTAACACAAATACTAAAAACCATGAATTTGATCATCTTAAATATTTCTATTCTAAATTCTATATCTTCATGGATAAAATATACTTATGCACTAAGGCTAATCAGCAACAAACTGATATAATCTCAAACAATTTGGAGGCTCCTTCTTAGATGGCTGAGCTTGCCTAATGACCTGTGAGTGACATGCCTAGATTGTCAGGGACAGATTTGACACATTGAACTCTAGTTATCAAACACATGTACTTTAAAACTTTAAGTGTTGCTCTCCTAGCCTTCTTACTTTATATAATACACTTTCTTGGTCTGTTTTTCACAGTTTGTACCTCCTAGACAGGCTGCTGCAACACTTTTAAGTTATTTAATTCGTGTCTGTCTAATTCCATAGATTTGGTATATTTGAAAGACTACTATATTTTTTCACATTATTACTAATTGATTCTCAAATGTTTGGTTCCAGGACTAGTATAGCTCTTATAAATTATTGTGAACCTCAAACAGCTCCTGTTTATGTGGTAATTATATTTAACCTATTAGCAATTTAAAATGAATTTTAAAAGATATGAATTTATTTAAAATAATCTATTTTATTTATCGATGAAGGTGGTCAAAAGGTACAAACTCCCAGTGATAAAATAAATAAGTCCTGGGATATAATGTACAGCATGGTGACTACAGTTAATAATACTGTGTTGTATATTTGAAAGTTGCTAAAGGAGTAGATCTTAAAAGTTCTCATCACATGGAAAAAATTTTTGTAGTGATCATTTCACAATATGTACAAATACTGAAGCATTATTGCTGATTTTAAAAACTTTTTAAATGCATGTTTTTCTTCATATTTTTGAGACTTGCTATTTTCATGTTTTTCGAGGTTATTTATAGAGAGATCTAAAGAACATACAGATCTTTCCCTTTCTTTTAAACAGCATGATTTCTAAAGTGTAGATATTACAAGCTTTTGTTTAGCTATTTCATATGTTCAGAGATAGATAGATAGATAGGTAAATTTCACATCCTTCTACTTCCTGAGTCACATGTACGTTAAATGTTCATTTTTCTTAGAGCACTCCTCAGAGAGACCCATGTAGCTGCTGATGATAGTTACAAGAGGTGAACAAAATAGAAATTATTCTGCAGAAAACTTTGAATTTCCTTTTCATGATTTGAGGGAAAAGGGCAGTACTTTGAAGCATCTTATATGTATATGGTGAACTGAGGATTGAGGTATTTTGTTACTGTCAATGTTGGCAGGTTATATAGGCCAACAAGTTGGGGGGCTTTTTTGGTGGCCGTTACTGCGCTTGTTCCTTCTACCTCTTCTGCAACCTCACTCCTACCCTCTCATCTAGTAGACATTTGAAGCAGCTACCACGAAGCAAGTATGGTTTTATGTACTGGTTTGCTGGCCTGGGACTCCCAGTCCGTGGGGTGCACAAACTTAAAGAGATAAATTATAACACGGTGTTCAGTGTCACAATATAGATAATGACAGCTAGTGGAGACATGCAGATTTAAGTAATTAACTTCCTGTAAAGTTCATTTATTCATTCATTCAATAAATACTTGAATACTTACTATGTGTTAGGCTGAAGATATGATGGTCAATAAGACAAACGTGATTGCTGCTTTGCGAGCATTCAGCCTTGAGAACCTGGAAAGAATTTGAGGGGTTCAGAACTGCTGTGGCCGTTGGGTCTTGAAGCATGAATAGAAGTATGGCAAATAGTAAATGGAGGAGCACATGAAGGCTTTAGTCCATCCAAGGATTGTGAGGAGTTCTCTGTGTTAGGATTATAGGTTATATGAATGGGAGTGACACATGCGGAGACTGGAAGGGTAGATTAGGGCCAACGTGACTGGGGCCAGTATGAACGTCAGATCAGGGAATTTGGATTTTTTTTTTCTGTAAGCCTTTAATGAGCCCACTAGCATTTTAAAAATGAGCGCTGAAATCCAAGAGGTTTTGTATTTTACTGGTTGTACTTTGATTAAAAAGTACTTATTTAAATTAGTGATTTTATTCATTATAATGATCTGTCAGTCTGCTAAGAACGTAATTGATGTATGTTAGCTGCTTTTTTTGTAATCAGGGATTGTTTTTTTTTCAGCCTTTACCCTTCGAAAAGACAATTTGGAAATGTTTGAAGCAGTTGGTTTTTTAGCCATCAAACTTGGAGTGATTCCTTCGGATTTAAGTTATGCAGGACTTAAAGACAAGAAAGCCATCACTTATCAAGCAATGGTTGTTAGAAAAGTGACACCAGAGAGGTAATAAGATGTTACTTTAAAGGACAGACTTTATTTTCTTATTGCATCAAAAACTCAGAATAATACTGGGAGCATATTAACCTCACTATCAATAGTAATTGACTACAGCCTTACTCAGCAACATATTCTGCAATAATAGTGTAATTATCTTCTAAATAGAGTTTTGTTTTGTTGTTGAACAAAACAAAACTCTATTTAGAACTCTAAAGTCTATTTAGAAACAAAACTCTATTGAACAACAAAACAAAACTCTATTTAGAAGATAATACATATTTATTTAGAAGATAGTACATGTATTATTTAGAAGATAATACGTGTATTTAGAAGAAATACATGTTTATTATAGAAGATTTAGAAAATAGAAAGAAGAATAAAAAAGAAATTAAAAGTCACTAAAAATTCTCTTACTCAGAAATAACCACAATAACATTTTGATCCATTTCCTTCCAGTCTTTTTTCAAATACTATGCTACATACAGATGCTACAAAGCCATTTTTTACATATGTGAAAATCGCACTGTATGTGTAATTTATATTTTACTTATAAAAATAATTAGTATTCTTAATGAAAATTTATGTCATGAAATATTTCAGAGTCATGTTCATTATACAGACTAATTTATTTAACATTCCTCTGTTTGGGACAGAAATTTGTTCCAATTTTTTTACTGTAAATACTACTGTGCTTAATATGATTGTCCTTAAATCTGTGCCTTGTGGATACTTTCCTCAAGATAAAGTTCAGAAAGTTGAATCATTGAACCAGAATTCTGCCTAACTTGATGTAATATTGATATATTAATCTTTAGTCATCAGATGTTTAAGTATTCACTACTTGCAGGTAGATGTTTCTAAGTTCTTATATGTGGGACAAAAAAAAATTGTTTATGATTTTGTCTTTGCGGTCAAGTGCAGTATAGTAAGAGAGAATGACTTTAGATGTTAAAAGGTATTTAGATGTTAAAAATTAGTTTTTAACCATCAAAGACAAAACAAGTTATTAGTTTCTAGGAGGAGCAGGTACTTTGATTTGGCTTATGGGTAGGGGATTTTAATTACCCATCAACTAACAGTAAGATTTTAGCAGATGCAGAAAATCTGAAGATAGTTTAGAGGGGCAGTAAGCTAAAAAGTCTGCCTAATAAAGCAGATAGTTCCTGTAAGGACTACAGAAAATATGATGTAAAGAAGAATTTACATCAGTTCTTACAGGATCTTAAAAGTTAGGCTAAGACAATTGGAATCTATTATTTAGATGTTGGTGAAAAATTGAAAATTTGAATAAGGAAGTGTTCAGAGCAGAATTTTAGGAAAATCCTCTGGCACTAGTGGTTTTTTGGTAACACTGGAGAAAGAGAGACTGAGGAGGAAAGGAGCAAAGTCTAAGGACAGGAAGAGCAGAGAACAGTTACGAGGTTCTATCCCTTGAACTAAGAAGTCAGAAGGCTACATAGAGTAGTAGCATTAGGAATATGTGTTCCAGTTCTTAAAATAACTCTTAATATAGTCCTATGATAAAGGGTTTTTAGTGTACATTTGTTGAAATAAATGAAAGATGTGTTTTTGAAATAGTCCCCCCAATTTTTGTTTTAGTATTCTGATATAAGTGGTTGTCTGCCAACTGTCATTTAAACTTTATTTAAACTAATTTTTTGACATTTTTAACATTTTAACATTTTTAACATAATTTTTTAATGTCTAAGCATTTAAACTAATTTTTTAAATGTAAGATTAAACTGAGTCTATATGATTTATCATTTATAGGTTGAAAAATATTGAAAAAGAAATTGAAAAGAAAAGAATGAATGTGTTTAATATTCGGTCTGTAGATGATTCCCTTAGACTCGGTCAGCTCAAAGGAAATCACTTTGATATTGTCATCAGAAATTTAAAAAATCAAATAAATGATTCTGCAAACCTGAGAGAGAGAATTTTGGAGGCAGTAGAAAATGTTAAGGTAAGAAAACTGCACTTTTTAAAAAAATTAATTTATTTTTGGCTTAATCGGGTCTTAGTTGCTGTACGTGGGATCTTTCATTGCGGCATGTGGGCTTCTCTCTATTAGTTGCTATACGTGGGATCTTTCGTTGCAGCATGTGGGCTTCTCTCTAGTTGTGGCACGTGGGCTCTAGAGTGTGCGGGCTCTCTAGTTGTGGTGAGCGGGCTCAGTTGCCCCACAGCAGGTGGGATCTTAGTTCCCCAACCAGGGATCAAACCCGCGTCCCCTGCATTGGAAGGCAGAGTCTTAACCACTGGACTACCAAGGATGTCCCAAAACTGCACTTTAAAATAGAGTATTATAGGAAAATCTTTATAGTCCCTCCCTTTATATTGAGATAAGAAGGGAAATTTTTCTTTTTCTTTTGTACCTTTTCTTTTTATTGCATGTATAATTATTTTTTAAAATGATAATTAGGGCCATTTGACTTATTTTTTAATTTTTCTTCTTAGTGCACATTTTTGTATTGAAAAAACACAACTTTAGTGTAATAAAAGAAAATTGTATAGTGTTCCTCAGTGTGGGGGTAAAAACTATCTGTATAAAAAGACAGATTTTTTTTTTTTTTTTTTTAGTATCTGCCATATAGAGTAGTATTTCAGGCAAAGAGATTAATTTTGGGGGAAACTTTGTCTAGTAGTTCTTTTCAGAAATCTTTGGCAAATAGTTTTTATATTACTTTTCACAATCTTTTTTCTTTTCAATCTAATTTTGAATTTTGTTTCAGTGTATACAAATGATAAATCATATACATTTTGTCTTACAGTAAAAAATTATTTACCATAAGTTTTTAAATGACATTTGCCAGGCATCTAAATATGCACATACAACCATAGCCTTCATTCTGATCATGTAGACTATCGGTTCAGCAAACTTTTTTCTGTAAAGGGCCAGATAATAAATATTTGTGGTTTTGTAGGCATATGGTCTCTGTTGCAGGTACTCTACTGCTGTTGTGTGGAAGCATCCATGGACAATATGTAAATGAATGAGTATGGCCATGTTCTAATAAAACCTTGTTTACAAAAACAGGTGTTGGGCCAGATTTGACTTGTGGGCCAGTTAATAGCTTGCCAACTCCTGATCTAGACCCATAATTCTCAACCTGGGGTGCTTTTAAAAAATTTCAGCAGTCTGTCTCTTCTCCCAAACCAATTAAATAAGAACATTTGGGGATGCAGCTTAGGCATTAGCATTTAAAAAAAAACTCCCTAAGTGATTCTTCTCTACAGCTAACACTGAGAAACACAGATCTAAGTTTCTGACCACAAAGACCTTTTTACCCAATTTTATGCCTCTCCAGCAGGAAAACAAACAGAAATCAGGTTTTAATCAGTGTCATGCCCAACAGGAAAATATCTTCCAACTAAAGATTTTTAAAATCTTTAAAATATACAGGCATTCCCTGATTATATACTCTTTATATGGTTGTTTTTTCCTTTTCTTCTAGACCTACCTAAGATTCTTTTTTTTTTTCTTTCCCCTGATAAACTATTAAAAAGATATCCCTTAGAAAAGGGAGTGGGGTTTTCCTAACTCTGATAGCATTTATTGCCAGACTTTCATTTGGTATTTATGCATATACATTTTAAAATCCCCACTAGGAATAATCTTAGATTTAGCCAACTTTCCTTTAGTTCTCATGATGAAGGGAAGGAAGTTGAGAAGTCCTGAAAATAAGAAGTTTATGGAGTTTTGTTTTAAAGGGTTATAAACCTTTTGTTATATAACCAACCCTAAGTAATTTGGAGGGGTACTTAAAACTCTTCTGGTGTTTGTAGGATATTGTCTAATGTTATTTTTCCAAATTTGAAATAATTAAAAGTATTTAACTGTGAGATTTAATACAGGGAGTACTTATTCTATCTGCAATTGATCTTTGTGGCATGAGGTCAGGACACAGTTCCTTGTGTACCATGCTGATTACAAATTATCTTAGCATCTTTTATTGAACAGTCCTGGAGTTGGTACTTGATAATCATTGTTGAATGAGTATATATTCCCCCATAAAGTGAGTGTAGAGAACTCTTTTGTCTTTCAAGAAACCATCTGGGCCTGGGGTTTGCTTTGTGAGAACATGTTTAACCACTGACCAATGTCTTTAATGGTTGCAGTGGTAAATTACAATTTTCTATTCCTGCTGAAGTGACGCCATGCCATTGCCTTGGCCCAGGCTTTCAGAAACAGAGATAATCGAAAAACCAACCGTTGTATATAAAGAATCCAAGACTTGCTGGGTTTGAAAATAAATCTGCTTTGTATTTCAAGCATCTCCAGACAGCAGAAGTCTCAAAATCAGAAAGAGCTTGAGGGCAAAGTGCAGATCCAGTACTAGGTAACCAGTATATCCCAGTTTTCCCAGAACTTTCATGAGTTTGGCACCAAGAGTCCCACATTCCAGAAAACTCCTCAGTAATGTGAATGAAAAGCTGACATATTTTTAAAGATTTTTCACTTATTTTCTAACTTCTAATCATTTGTTCTTTTACTTTCTATATTTTAACTGTATAGTGTTTCTCAGCCCATTTGGTATCCGTGTGCGTATTGCCAATTACAAGATTCTTTTATTGAAATAAATACAACAAGAAAGACTTGATTACATATTCCAACACAATAATTGTATTTATTTATCTTAGTTTGGGGCTATAACAAAGAACCATAGACTGGGTGATTTTTAAACAAGAGAAAATTACTTCTCATAGTTCTGGAGTATGGAAGCCTAAGATCAGGGTTCCTGCCTGGTCTTCTTATTGTATTCACACACTGCAGAAATAGAGTGGGCTAGTTCTACCACCATTTCCTATAAGGGCACTAATCCTATTCATGAGGGCTCTATCCTCATGACCTAATTACCTCCCCAAATCCCCACCTCCAAACACCATCAGATTGGAGGTTAGGATTTCAACATATGACTTCTGGTGGCTCACAGGCATGCGGTCCATAACAATATACTTTTAATTAATTGATTTTTTTTGTATTTATAGAATAAAGGGTTTGTGAATTACTACGGACCACAGAGATTTGGGATGGGAAGGAAAGTTCACACAGACCAAATTGGATTGGCTTTGCTGAAGAGCGAAATGGTATGGATTCTTTAAAAGTATGGACTTAGCTGTTTTGTCAGTTGTCCTTACTACATAAGCCTGCTCCTTGCTTTCTTAACCCAGCATATAAATGCAGCTATACCGCCACATACATATACCATACATTACATCATGTTTATTGAGCAGCCACTATATTCTTGGTATCACATTATAGCAAAGCAAACTGTATGTGATGCCCCTGTATTTAATACCTGCTTGAGACTAACAGGGACTTGACCAGCACTCATCAAATTCTTAGTGAGCTGAATAGAGGATTTTGAGAAAGCTCACACCCTAATTCGAGAAATCTGGTATCAGATATTATGCAAGATAGGAATTCACCCAATGGCAGAGACTAAGAGGAACAGCAAATTTGAAAAAGAAAATCTGGCTAGTTTCAAACGAAACTAAAAATGCATGTCACAAATAAGCCACATTTGCCCAATTATTATATTATATATTTTTTAAATGTATATTATATATATATAATTACATATTGTAAATACACACATATATTTTCACACAGGTTGCAGTGCACATAATAGAGAAAAACTACAAAACTGTGAAAATTATATATTTGAGCAAATGCAGTATTCTTCATAGAATAGTGTCATGCTTACTCATTTGTGTTCTGATATGCTTTCTTGAGTGGAAGAGAAAGGAACAGTAGAAGCACTTATGAGAAGCATTGTGCATGTGAACATCATCTTACACATGGAAATAAGGTTGACAGCTGGTGATGTAGACCACGTCTGCAAAACTGCAGTCAGTCTGGGCTTAATATTTCAGAGGGAGTTTAGCAAGTGGGATATAACTGATATGATAAAGGGTCTAGAAACTGTATTGATGAGAAATGATTAACTGAACAGTGTTTTTTCAGTCTAGAAAACTCTGAAGAGGAAATTAACTTACAAAGTATTTGAAATTTTGTCATATGGAAGAAGAATTTAATAGTTAGGGGTCTGAAGAATGCATCATGTGTTCTGTTTGAGTTCTGCCCGTTGTCAAATATGTCACTATAGGCAGGTTAATTAATTTTCCCAGCCTCGGTTTTCTTATCTGTAAAATGGACATAATACATATTTTACAAGACGTTCGTGAGAAGTAAATGAGATAACTTTTGTGAAGCATCTAGCGTAGTGCCAGGCTCATAGTAGATGAGTGTTCAAAAATATGATTAGACTGTTAATTGTCTGGTTTTAACAGTGGTAGAAATTCAAGGGGCCAAGTTTTAGCCTAGTGTAAGAAAGACTTTTCTAACAGTTGTCCAAAGAAATGGGCTTCCTCCTCCGCCACTCCCCACCCCAAGAACTGGAAATTCCTCTTGCTATCATTACATTTAAACAAAAGCTGGCTGGCTACCCCTTCAATGGCTACCTCTTTCAAACTTCATACTCCATGCTCCTAATTATTTGTTAACTTGCTAGACTATTGGTTATCAGTTATTGCTGTGGAACAAATTACCCAAAACTTAGTGGATTAAAACCACAGGCATTTATTATCTCACTATTTCTGAGGGTCAGGAATCTGGGAGCAGCTTAGCTGGGCATGTTTGCATCAGGGTCTCTCATGCATTTGCAGTTATCTGTCAGCCTGGGTGGTCTCTGAAAACTTGAGTGGGTACCGAGGATCTACATCCAAGCTCACTCTCATGGTTGTCGGCAGGATCCTTGAGTTTCTTGCCATAGTGGTACTCATGGCATGGCTTCTCCCGGAGAGAGGAGTCCAAGAGCACAAAAGAGAGAGAGAGAGAGAGACCACAACAGAGAGAGAGAGGGAGACCACAACAGAAACCTCATGGATAACCAACAAGGACATACTGTATAGCACAGAGAACTCTGCTCAATATTATGCAACAACCTAAATGGGAAAAGAATTTGAAAAAGAATAGATACATGTATATGTATAGCTGTATCACTTTGCTGTACACCTGAAACTATCACAACATTGTTAATCAACTGTACTCTGACATAAAATAAAAAGTTAAAAAAAAATAGGGTCATATATCTCTTGACACGCTCTCTTTGCTAAAGGAAATAGAATATTCCTTCAGAGAAATGAAATGAGAAAAAAGTTGCAGTTTGGTAAAATGGAGGGGAGTAATTCCTTTTCAGAGGATACAGTTTTTAGCCTCATAAAAGTTCTTTAAAAATAGAGCATTTATTCCTTTCTTCATTCTTTCATACTCAATAAATATTCATTGAATAAAAAAAGAAAAAAGAAACCTCAGTGTCTTTCATAGCCTAATCTTGGGAGGGACAGACCTTCACTACTTCTGTATTCCACGGTCACGCAGACCAACCCTGACGAGTGTGGGAGAGGACTGCCCAGGCGTGAGCACCAGGTGCTTGAGACCACTGGGGCCTGTGTTAGAGGCTGGCTCCCACAGCTGGAAAGGCAGATTTTTTTTTTCCTTTTGCTTGAAGCACGCCCTCCCCAACCTTTACATTCCTTATGTCTCAATTTAAATTCTCATCCCACTACCCAAGAATGAGTGAATTCCCCTTATCTTGTGACTGCACAGCCTCCTAGACTTCCCATCTCAGGTTTGATTACATTTTATAATTATTGCTTATTTAATCTTTTCCAATAAACGGAGACCACAAGTCTTTTGCTCAACACTCTATCCCTGGTATCTCCACAGTGCCTGGCACATGGCAGATGCCTAATAGTATTTGTTTGAATGAATGAATAATGTTAACAGAAGAATGAGTGGGAGATTAGGTTGCTTGACCTATTTTAAGATCCTTTCCTACTCTAAGGCACATACTTAGAAATAAGTTGTGCTGGAGACAGTGGTAAAATATAGGAACTAGTAGATACCTTTTTTTTTTATTTTAAAGGAGCATCTTTTAATCTATTTAGGTTTTAAAAGAAAATATTAAAGTTGGCAATTTTTAAAAATGACTTTGGCAATTATTTTTAAGACCACAGAATTCTGAGACTTGAGAACACAAATGAAATTAGTGGCTTGCCATTCCCCTATGCTTGTTCCTTCCCTTATTTTTGTTGTGTATTTTTGTTGGCTAAGTCTGAGTTTTTATGTCATCACTTAATACTTGCGTTCATAGTTCGATGATAGAGGCAAAGAATGACAGAAGAAGAACTGTGGAAGTGGTGGGGGAGCACTTTTCCAGTCCATAATATTTTAAACCTATGTATCAGGTTGCTTTGTACAGGAGGTTAATTCTAAATTTAACATTGTATAACTTTTGAACACTTAAAGACAAGATTGCCATGTAAAATATCATGTTAAATGCTTATTCTTGTTCCTTTGTTAAATGTCTGGCATTTGTTAGATGTCAGACAATTTGTACCTTTTTAAAAAAAAGTAAGTAATTTTTCATTTTCATTTAACATATGTTTGCTTGTTTGGTTTTTAAAGGTGAAGGCTGTGAAATTATTTCTTACACCAGAAGATTTGGATGATCCTGTAAACAGAGCAAAGAAATATTTTCTTCAAACTGGTACTTAAAAAGTTTCTTTACCCCATACATAACCATGCAGATACATAATATAAGTGTTATGTCAGCAGGAGGGCATTCATTACAACATAAATATGATACGAAATAGACTGTAATATATTGTATATTCAAGCATTTTTATTACGTGCCCTAGGCACTCCATTTTTGGCCAGATCTCTGGGATTTTTGTCTGTTCTAATTCTTCCTTGGGGGTAGGGGTGAGGGAAAAGATGCTTTCTGAGTTTTTCTTGGCCTAAATCCTCGAAGGATTTAGGTATTGATGGAAGTATAATTCACTACCATCAGAGGAGACTGAAAAAATAAACTAAATAAAAGTACATTCGTTATATCTGATACTTTGTGCATTGTTTTTGATCTAGTTGCCATTTAGCCCTGACTGCTGATTTTGAAAACTTTAGCCCAATATATGTAGAATGCTTAATGAGAAGCACTAAAAAAAAGTTGTTACGAGTGTGGGTTCTAGAGTCAATCTATGTGGGTTTAACTGTCAACTTTAGTACTTCCCAGCTGTATAGTCTTGTGCAAGTCATTTAGTTTCATTCTTTTAGTTTCTTCATCTGCAAACTGAAGCTAATAATGGTATCTAAAAGACTGTCATGAGATTTAAATAAGATAATAGATATAATGCTTTTAAAATAGTGCCTGGCACGTTCTGAATACTGAATAAATATTACTTGTATTTAAACAATAACAGCAACCATAGCATTTTAGATTCATTCAAATATATGATCGACAGATACGTGCATATTGAATTTCACTTACATTGAAATGAAGGACATCAGTTTTCAAATATCTCCATTCATTGTTTTAAATTACGTACATCTTACCTATATGTAATGATTCATAGGAGAAAAATATTTTTATGCCACACCAGAATCTGTAAACAGTGTGAGAATTTCAAATTGTTATGAGTAATCTAAGGAAAATTCAAAATTGCATCTATTGTAGGGTCCTGAGAAAATAGTTTCCTTTTGGCAGTGATTCTTAAACTTTAGTGTGCTTAAGAAACCTGGTGCATTTATTAAAATGCTGAATCCAAGGCCCTACCTGAATAAGCATCTTTGCCATGGAGTCCAGTAACCTAATTTTAAAAAGCATCCTACTAGCAAGACCTAGTAGAACACTTGAAGGATCCAGATGTCAACCCTTTCTTATTCAAAAAATTCTGTGTAAAACATCCATAATAGCTCTTTAAAAATCTCTAAGCTCAGGGGTTTATGTAATGCTTTAAAAATAAAAAAAAAAAGTCCTCTAAATAACTGCAAATTAGTTTTACCTCCATCCTGAAGTTGGAGTTACTAATGTTGTGCTCTTTTTAAAGCAGGGAAAGTGATTGAGCTATATGATTAATGATCTTTATTAAAAACAAACAAACAGGGGGCTTCCCTGGTGGCGCAGTGGTTGAGAGTCTGCCTGCCAATGCAGGGGACATGGGTTCGGGCCCTGGTCTGGGAAGATCCCACATGCCGCGGAGCGACTGGGCCCGTGAGCCACAACTACTGAGCCTGCGCGTCTGGAGCCTGTGCTCCGCAACGGGAGAGGCCGCGATAGTGAGAAGCCCGTGCACCGCGATGAAGAGTGGCCCCCGCTTGCCGCAACTAGAGAGAGCCCTCGCACAGAAACGAGGACCCAACACAGCCAAAAATAAAAATAAATAAATAAATAAAAATTAAAAAAACAAACAAACAAAAAACCTCTTCAAGTGTAGCTCTGACTTATAGTTGGTGCTGAGCATCATCTTCATACTCAGGTTCCCAGGACAGCTCAGTTCATTTAGAGAGCGTGGTAAAGCTCTTAATAACTGGCCTTTAAGTAAAGGTGACTAACTGATCTTCGCTTTATTTCAGAGGATGCTAAAGGCACACTTTCACTGATGCCTGAATTCAAAGCTCGGGAGAGAGCATTGTTGGAGTCCCTGCATCGCTTTGGCGTGACAGAGGAGGGCTGTATCCAGGCGTGGTTCTCTTTCCCCCACTCCATGCGCATATTCTACGTTCATGCATATAGCAGCAAAATCTGGAACGAGGCAGTATCTTACAGACTTGCAACCTATGGATCAAGAGTGGTGGAGGGTGATTTGGTCTGTTTGGATGAAGATATTGACGATGAGCATTTACCAAGTAGTAAAGTAAGTGTCATTTCATCAAGAGTAGTTACCACACCAGGAATACGAATTTTCAGAAGCCCTTATTTTAGAAACAATTTAAAACTAAACATGCTCTTTTTTTTTTTAACTTGTATTTGCTCATCTCCTGCTTCTACTCTGCTGTCAGCTGACGCTTAACATGCTATTGAATGGAAAAATAAAAATAGTGGTATGAAGTGAAAGTTACAAAGATAGTAAACCTTCCTTTAAAGAACACATTCTTTAGAGTAAGATTTTTATAATAATGGTATACAGGGTATGTAATGTCATGTGCGTTTCTTTTATATAGGTGCAATTTTACAACTTGCTTTTTTCCCTCTTAACAGTATCTTAGAGGCATTTATATTAATGAAATATAATTTTGTATTGTAAAAATTGATCCTTCCATTTCCTCCCCATCCAACTAGTATTTTTATAGTATTTTAATCTCTGTGAGATTGAACTAAATAATGAAATTTAATTCCATAAATCATGTAAGGCAATTTATTTTATAGTATTGTAATGCAAAAAGAGCAGACTATTCTCCATCATTATCTTAATTCAATCTCACAAATATATTTTAAAAATTAATGAAGGGATTTGAGTAGTGCTTTTGTATATAACATCATAAAATCATTGACCTTTAGAGGACAAAAAGATTTTAGAGACCCTCTTTTCTAATTCCCATTTTATAGAAATGAAAATTGAGACCCAGGCTGGAGAGGAGACAGATTAAGTGACATAGGTAGCACTTAATCTGTTGTCTGATTCCTCACCCAGATTAGTCTCTACTAGAGAAATTGTGGAGTATAGAAAAGGTGTCAGCATCTAGAGATAAGGCATGGCCCAGTTTTTCAAAAATGGAGAAAAATAGACTGAACTTTCCATAAAGGAAGCTTGATCTAAATTAATGGCAGAATTCTAGATGTATGAATTAAGGATTTTTTTGGTTTCAAGTGATGGAAACCCACCTCAGACTAACTTAAGGAAAACAGACAGAAATTTCTTGGCCCTCATAACTAAAAGTGCATGATTGATTCAGGCACAGCTGTGTCAAGGGGCTTAAGCAGTGTCCTAAATCATCCGTCTCATTTGCTTTATCTTGCAGCTCTGCTTTCCTCTCTGTTAGATCCATTCTCAGTTTCTTCTCCAGAAAGGAGGGCTTTTCTTTCCCAACAGTTTCAGTCAAAGCCATGGAATTGAGCCTCAGTGGCTAGGAATGGCTTGGCTTGTGTCACATGTCCCCAGACCAGTTATTGTGGACTGGAGTATGTGATTGGCAAAACCTGTGTTCCAAGGGCTCCTTCCTGGAACCATCCCATCCAAACCACATTTAAGAACTGGGAGGGAAGCTCCCAGGAAAATGCAGGTGCACTACCAGAAAAGAGGGCGTAAAGGCTGAGTGATGAGTGAGCCAGAACGAAGATGTCTGCTTTACTATTTTATTAAATGAATGGCTTATAAATATTTAGGTAAGAAAGTGATCACTAAGAGCATAAATCATTAAGAATGGTCATTTAACTGAGACACAGATTCTGAAACTGTGTAAGAAAAAATCTAGCAGCATCGTAGGTTTTATTTTACCTCATATGAGTGGAAGAAGAGATGTCAGTTGATTCCATTTTGATAAATAATGAAAAAAGCACAAGTTTTTTAACACCTTTCAGAAAACATGTCCATTTAAATATTACCTAGGCAACACATTATTTAGTAGGTCAGCCATTTCTAATTCAGATTTTCAGAAGTTAAAGGTTACTTTGACAAAATATAACAATAATCTCTGAAATGCATGTGTCTTATAAGACTTCTTTGTTCCATGTAACATTTGCACGGATAGTTTTGTGATCAGGATTGAATCTGCTTTTCTTTCAGGAGATGTAGTAGAAAAGAGAATATTTTCTCCTTCACATTTTGCAGAGTTTACTTTTATTAGCAGCAAAAGTGTCTATATTTTTAAGATCAATCATTTATACTTTATTAGTTAGCACTGAGAAAAGAAAAGGCAGGAATTGGAGTCTCAAGACATAAAATATGTATAACTGAATCACTTTGCTGTACACCTGAAACTAACACAGCATTGTTAATCAACTCTACTCCAATATAAAATAAAAAGTTAAAGAAAAAACCCCAAAAAACAAAAACAAACCAAAAAAAGACATAAAATATGAAAAAGAAAAAGATAAACTAATATTTCTAATAAATGGTATATAGAACATGTCATGTTGTGCATACATTAAAAATTGTAGGAAACTGAGTCCCTTTTTTTTTTTTTTTAAATTAATTAATTTATTTATTTTTGGCTGTGTTGGGTCTTCGTTTCTGTGCGAGGGCTTCCTCTAGTTGCGGCGAGCGGGGGCCACTCTTCATCGCGGTGCGCGGGCCTCTCACTATCGCGGCCTCTCTTGCTGCGGAGCACAGGCTCCAGACGCGCAGGCTCAGTAGTCGTGGCTCACGGGCCTAGTTGCTCCGTGGCATGTGGGATCTTCCCAGACCAGGGCTCAAACCCGTGTCCCCTGCATTGGCAGGCAGATTCTCAACCACTGCGCCACCAGGGAAACCCCCCTGAGTCCCTTTTTGATAGAATTACTAGGACTACCGATGTATCTTAACTTCAAGTGACTTGGCAGATTCTCGTATAATTTTTTTGTGAACAAGATGGAGAAATGTGAGTTAGACAATGAGAATGGTGAATTCATCTTTGCAGAGCAGCCATACAGCAAAATCATGTTCATTAATTCATCGATTGATATCAACCTGGAGGGAGTTCTCTAAAGACAAAACATGGTACTCTGTACTTGACCATGTTTGTTCAGTATTTTCATAAATTGCTTAAATTGCAGCATTGTAGGTATGCTTATGAATTTGTGAAAGACAAAAAGCTGGAAGTGATGATGCAAGAGAGATCATAGCCCCATGTATTTGGTCAGATCACATCTGGAGTGTTATGTCCATTTCTGAGTGCAGCGGTTAAAATGGGTTATTTACATGTAAACAAACAAATAAACCCAAAATGAAAAACCAAAAAAGGAGAGACATTGATAAGAGTAGGGAGAATTGGGAAAGCAAGCAGGTTTAGAGAAGATCTAGACATTATATTATATGATGAATGCTTTAGGAAAATGAGGCTGTTGTAATCCTCATGGAATGATGACAGCTGCCTTTATACTTGAGCTTTCATGTGCCAGAGAAATTAGAATTATTCTGTGTCCTAGAGCAACATTTCTCAAACGTAGCTTATCACTCACCTCTTTTTTTTTTGCCTCGTATGTGTGACACCTATTACTAGTCTATGAAACGCATTTTGAGAAGCACTACTTCTCATAGAGTATTATGACATTTGTTAGGGACAGAGGTTGGGTGGTCTCACAGAGGCAGATTCTTGATTCAGCATAGTAAGAAAAAACAACTTTGCAATTTAGGAAAAGATCGTTGGTAACTGAGGTGAATGTGTTGCTTCAGAGTGTTAGCTGCCCACCATTCTCCGTGTAGTTCCACTGCAGTTATCAGGGCTTAAAGCAGGAAGAATCATTCTAATTTTTAAGTAGCCTACTCCTCTGGAAAGAAATTGTGAAAAGATCTTGTTTGGGTATGTGTATATTCAGATAAGGAGTCAAATTGTACATAACAGAGTTAGGGAAAATTGAGGGAATTTGGAACATTTGAAAATCATCTGTATTTTCATCATGTTTTTAAAAAATAGGTTCATCTAGTAACTGAAGAAGAGGAATCAGCTAATACATATGCAATACATCAGGTAAACTTGCTTAAAAATTAGTATCATTTAGATCTAAATGTACACATTGTGCCCAAAAGACAATATATATTAACCAGTTCCCTTTCTTGCTCCTTTTTTCCACCACTTTTAATTCAGGTATAATTTATATACAATAAAATTCACTCTTCTCAGTTTACAGTTTTGCGAGTTTTGATATACGTATACAGTCATACAACCACCACAAAAATCAAGATAAAGAACAGTTTCATGTCTCCCTCAAACTTCCTGTGCCCCTTTGTAGTCACCCCCAACCCCTGCCCCAGCCCTGGCTCAGCTCTTCTCTGTTCTATGGTTTTGCCTTTGAAAGAGTATCATAGAAATGGAATCATATAGTTTATGGCCTTTTGTGTCTGGCTTCTTTCAGTGAGCATAACGAATTTGAAATTCAGTCATGTTGTGTGTATTTGAGTTTTTTACCTTGTTCCTTTTTCTGACTACCTTTTGGCTGCGTTGGGTCTTTGTTGCTGTGCGCGAGCTTTTCTCTAGTTGTGGCGAGCAGGTTCTACTCTTTGTTGCGGTGCGCGGCTTTCTCATTGCAGTGGCTTCTCTTGTTGTGGAGCACGGGCTCTAGGCGCGTGGGCTTCAGTAGTTGTGGCACGTGGCTCAGTAGTTGTGGTTCGCGGGCTCTAGAGCGCAGGCTCAGTAGTTGTGGCTCATGGGCTTAGTTGCTCCACGGCATGTGAGATGTTCCCAGACCAGGGCTTGAACCCATGTCCCCTGCATTGGCAGGCGGATTCTTAACCACTGTGCCACCAGAGAAGCCCCATGTTTTTAAGTAAGTAAGAGAAATGTAAAATTATCAGCCAAAATACCAGTTACATGATTGAGTAGTAAAGGTTATTCTTTGTGTTCCAGAAAGAATATGCTTTTAGGATTGTATGACTGCACAAAGATGAAGTCTGTTGGCTAATTAAGTGTACCTCAACTTCTTGTTTCATCTCTTCTACATTAACAGCAGTTTGTCTAATAATATCTGGCTTGAGTTGGTTGCCTTGGTAATTGAGTCCTTTTTTTTTTTTTTTTTAAATATACCACGCAAGCACAATATTTATTTATTTAGTTATTATCATTATTTATTTATTTATTTTTGGCTGCGCTGGGTCTTTGTCGCAGTGTGTAGGCTTCTCTAGTTGTGGCATGAGGGTTCCAGAGTGCATGGGCTCTGTAGTTTGTGGCACGCGGGCTCTCTTGTTGAGGCATGCAAGCTTGGTAGTTGTGGCGTGGGCTTAGTTGCTCTGTGGCATGTGGGATCTTAGTTCCCCGACCAGGGATCGAACCCATGTCTCCTACATTGGAAGGCAGATTCTTAACCACTAGACCACCAGGGAAGTCCCTTAAGAGTCCTTCTTGATTTTAGTTGGCTCTTCTCTTTTCTGGGCAGCGTTAAAAGGAATCAAAGTAGTGTAATACTCAATAGCATGTTTTAGGCTGATTGTAATGTTGATATCCTGCGTCTGTTTTTACAGATCCAGGTCCCAGTCATAAAAGTAAATTTAAAATGTGATCAAATATTTTTCCGAAGGCTGTTTCACGTATCTTTTTTTTTCCCTTCCATTGCACAGGTGGTTCTTCCAGTGCTTGGATACAATATTCAGTACCCAAAGAACAAACTAGGGAAGTGGTACCAGGAAGTACTCAGCAGAGATGGACTACAGACATGTAGATTTAAAATACCTACTCTGAAACTGAATGTTCCAGGATGCTATAGAAAGATTTTGAAACATCCCTGTAATCTCTCATACCAACTAATAGAAGACCATGATATTGATGTCATGAACGAAGGTTCCCACATCGATGAAGCAACTTTATCTCTTTTGATCTCTTTTGATCTTGACGCTTCGTGTTATGCTACAGTTTGTATGAGGGAAATAATGAAGCATGACTTTTAAAACTGATCCCCTTAATATAATCGTGTATGTGCCACTTTTTAAAGGAAAGGGAGCTAAAGTTTCTTGAGCATCTACCATGTGCTGGGAGCTTTATAATTGTTATCTCCTTTAATTACACAACATCCTGATGAAGTAGGAATTTGATACTAACATTCCAGAGGACGTATAACTAGTAAGTGGCAGCATCTGAGTTGAAGACTCCAAAGCCTTTGTTCTTTCTATTATCTAATATCTCGGTGACCTTTAGTCTGTGCTATAAAAGTTACAGTCTTTCTGGACTATTAGGAACATATAATACTGCAGGATGACATTAAAGAAGATAACATTAAAGAAAAACATTTTTGGAGTAATGTTTATATCCTCAAGCTCCTTGCTTAGAATGTAGATGAAACTTGGTTGTAATGAAAACAGGGTTGGAAAGATAGATGAAGCATTTTGTTAATTATTGCCATTCTTTCCTATTTTTGAAATTATTGATCAGAACAGTACATCAGGAAAATATAATCCCTCTATTTATGATAGCTACCCCAGGGTAGTTTACCCCTTTATGAGGGAAATAATCTTTGATGAAGATTGAAATAAAATTTATCCTACAGTTTCTTTATCTTGACACATATTGACCCTCCACTTTTTTGTTATTTTTGTTCTATCATCTAAAACATAAATTTTTAGAGTCAGACTGATCTGTGCTCAGACTCCAGCTCTGACACTTACCAGTGACTGGGTGTTATTGATTCTTTTCGAGGCTCATTTAAGGAATCAAGATAGCACCAATCTCATAAGCAGCAAACAATAGAATTATCTCCACCTTTTTATGTTGCTGGAGGAAGAAAACATTTTACCCATTTCGAAAATTCTATATTTGTTGGTTTAACTATCCCGCATCACAAACCATCCTTATCCACTTTACATCAGGTACATTTGCGGGGAAATGGGATATACTGATTGGGAAAATCTGAGCATTCTTTTATTGCTGGTAGCATTACATAATGACTTAAAAAGCTGTCAAGAGTATTATATATTAGTAATGTGGCACTTTTATATACTTAAGTCAGTCAAACCATTTTGGGTATATTAACATAAGGAAATAAAATTCCAAGGAAGGAAAAAAACTGCAATGCAAAATTTGCTTAGTGCAGCATTTTTATATATATAGAAAGAAATTAGAAACAGTTTGGAAGTCCAGCATTAGCTAACTAAAAGTAAAATGAGATGTAACAACTTGATGGCAAAACATTTAGTTATTAAAGTTGATGATGAAGGTTTTAGGTATGTGAGAAAATGTTGTCCCACAAAACCATATATATATATATATATATATATATATATATAACATATAAAACACAAATGCAGTATATACACTGCATGCACCTTTTACACAGGAGAGGCACTTTAGCATAGTGATTAAAAGCTTAGATACTGGGGACAAACTCCCCTGGTTTGAAGCTTGCCTCTGCCACTTAACAGCAGTGTGGCCTTGGACAAGTTGTTTAAGCTTTGTGTGTTTCAGTTTCAACATCTGTAAAACAGGGATGGTAATAAACCTATCTCTTAGGATTATTGTGATGATTTGCTGAGTTAGTATATGTAAAGCAGCTTAGAAAAGTGCCTAGCATTTAGTGATTGTTAAGTAAATGTCCACAAATGCAAGTTTGGAAGGGAACAGAAAAAAATGAAAATGCCATTCTGTTAAGATCATAGAATGTTTGGAATTTTTTTAATACTAGAAAGTTCCTCTTTTGTCTTTATATATTTTAATAATAAACAAATTCAGGACACAAAACTTGCAGATTGTGGTACTGTGGATTTTAAAAATTACCTTTATTGCCTTAATGTTTATCGAAAATGAAATGATGCTATATTAAATAGTAAAAAAATTTAGAAATAATGTTTTAACTTTATTTTATATGATAAATTATATCCTATAAATGTAATCAGAAACTGAATTACTAAATAATTAAATCCCAGTTTTCTTTTAATCATTGGGTAGCAATTAGAAAATATGAAATCATTAAAAATGTGCCATCATTGATAGTATTTTCTTTGCCTGTAGATGGCACTATAATTTTAGGTATCTTTCTAATTTATTTGTTTAGTACTTTGGCCCTGTGTAAAGAAAGGATCACGAAAGTTATTTCAGGTCACCATAAAATGTATTCAGATACTGTTCATGTGAAAAATTATTTTATATACTAATAATATTTGCCATGTTAATTTTTTTTTTTTTTTTCAGTAAGGACTTGAGTAGACTTTGGACCAAATGATGAGTAGTCACCTAGGTTTTTGCAGTTTTTCTGGAGCATTTCAGGCTTTCAGAAGAAGAATCTTTGAATCAGCTTTAATTTTCAACGTTGCATTTGAAACTGAGCAATAGTGCCTCAGGATTACTAAGGTAAAACAAATGGAGGTCTTTTTATTAAGATAAGAACACTTGGATTTTTGTAAGTTGTAATAAACTGAAGTCATAAGCAACTTTGATCCAAGTAACATTTTTTCTGAGTCTTGTGCCACTCCTCTCATTGTAATCCATGTACCCATCCTGTAGGTGGGTAGTGTTTTCCCTGTTTTTGCAAATGAGAAAATATTTGAGTGGTTTACTGACCTATTCAAGGTCAAACAAGATGCTATTTGGGAACCTGATTATGCTTCCTAGAGCAGTACTGCTTTCATCTACCTGATATTTGCCTTCTGAAAACAAGTTTTTTGGTTAATAATTTCTATTTCTACCAACTTGTTATTTCTTGATATTGATTAATAGGCATACTGGAGCAGGTCTTGAGAGAAACGAGATTCCTTTTGAGGTTCTGAAACCAAAATAAAAGTAAAGGAGATCGTTTAGGAAATTTCCAAATCATTTTGGGGTATTTTCCAGAACATTTTTGGACTTGTATCTCAATGATGGGCAACATCATTATAGGTCATAGAAGGTTACTTTAGATGATACCTGGTACAATATTAAATATCATTGAAAAAGTACAGTGAGAGGATTGTTTATTTATTTTTTTTCCAATACTCTTTTAATCTTTTAATCAACCATTCTGTTTAAGACAAGGAGAAAGCTGGCTGAAATGAGTTTACATATATCGCTTGCTGGATTTACCTTTTTAACAGAGATTGTGCAGGCCTGAGGCTCAGGAATACCAGCAAGCAACAATATCTAACTAGAATTTCATAATACTGCTTTGTTTTATTGAGTTTGTTTTTCTAGTTACCTTTTTTATGGCAAATAATCTTGGTTTTCAACTTATGTGATGTTTCTTTCAAAAATAAATTTTAAAAAGAGAAACTCAGTGTAAAGGTAATAAGGAACTACTAGTACAGATATAGCAGTAATTGTGACAGCAGTACATGAATGATTGAAGTTTGGGAAATAGTGAGAGTACCTGAACTCAGAGAGTGCCTCTACCGCTGCACTAGGGTGTCCCTTTAGTAACCCAGTGAATTTCTCTGTTGTGATCTCAGGTGTGAAGTAATGTTAGCAATCATTTTTCAGTCCAGGACTGTACTGCATCAAACAAAATAATGAAAAATACACAAATGCAAGATACTATGAACATAAGTACTAATGATCACATGCCATATCTTAAAATTTCACTGATAGGGATTTTCTTTTAGAAAATCTTATGAAACACTAAGAACAGTGCCCAGCACCTAGTAAATTCTCGGTAAGTGGCAGCTAGTGTTATTATAGTTAATATTACATTACTGTGCTCTCTGATGAAAGTTTTACAGTTGAATGGTTAATGAATTTCCCTTGAGATCTGATCTGACTCTGTCTTAGCATAAAGTAATTACAATTCAGCACACTTTTATTTATTTTTTTGTAAGTGGAAAGAACTACGTATTTCTAAATCTGGGAATTCAGCAGTTCATTCAAATTTAGATCTTTAAGAACTATCTAGGTCAGTGTGCCTCAATATTTTCCACCTGGGAACTACCCTTAAGAGACCAAGAAGAAATGAAGCTGCATATAACAGTGCAGAATTTTCTTGTGTTAATGTCAGGATAGGAGAAGAGGTTGGAGGGAGACATAGGGAGTAAGAGAAATAGGACTTTTCATTTTTTTCTTTATTTACTTCTGAAATGTTTGGGTATTTAAATAAGAATACATTTGTATATTAATTTTGCAATTAATTAAAGAATACTTGAAGAATACTGAAGCTTCGGAGAGGGTAAGGTAAGGGAACTGATGGATTATGATTGCATATTTTTCAGAATGGTTCTGGTGGGTCATGCCAACGTATTGCCAGAGAGAGAAATTTCTGCATTGTATATTTTAACAGTACTAATGGCGGTTAATATAAATAAAGTTTAGTACCTGTGCTATGGATTTTGCTTTCCGATTCAGAAAGATTCTTACAAATAGCTTGATGTCTTATGGTACTGTTTTAATCTTTTTTTTTTCCTAAGCCCTTCTGCTTTACATATTTCTGATAGGCCACAAAGCAATGCCAAATATATGACATAATAATCCACAAACATTTGAGTGCCCCTAAGTTAAAGGCACTCTGTAAGATGCTACGGGGAAAGACAAATAGATAATATCCCTGACTTTGAGGGATTAACAGTGTTATATCCTTGAAGATATCATTTTATTTGAGATGCCGTCTGGAAAAAGAGTATATAGACCACTAGATGGCGAAGGGAAAAACAAGCAGCGTCTTTTCATTTCATTTATGGCTCACTGTATGACGAATAATAGGTTTCTTGACCTCTCAGCACCTCATTCTGAATCTTTAAATGATACCTATATTAGCATTTCCACGCATTTTGAGATCGCCTCTTAAAATATGCTTTGAAGTATTCAGTCTAAATGCTGCTTTCTCGAAAGCTATAGTTTAAAGAATGGGAAATGGTGTTAGCAGAGTTAATCTTGTGTAATTTCAGTGTGGGTTGTCAGGAATACCTTTAAGTAAAGAAAATGACTCTAATCTTCTTAAGCAATTCGTTTTCTCAGCAACTGGGAGGCAGGAGCTAATTTACTCTGCCTGTGTACACAGACCTGTCTTATTCAAGGAAAATTTTACTCATGGAGAGAAGTCACAATACCCATGAAATTATTTATATTTAGACACTGGAAAGTATGGCAAAATATAAGAAACATTAAATTATCTTTTCTGTATCAGTTTCCTTCCTAAATACCCAACTCAATTACCCATATTTTCTGTTACAAAGAGGAAATTTAATCATGGAATTGAGACAAGAGCTATTTGGTTGTTTTTAAAGGGAGGAGAACAGAGAGCTGGTCACTCCCTCCTTAGCTGAGGGTGTTTGAGCAGCAAGATGGGTGGAGAGTGGAGAGGGTTAGGGACTTAGATCTTTATGCTTTGATTCCAAGTCACCCTTTTCTGATAAGCCTTACTGGCATTTTCTTAGACTGGTTATGTCAGGATTCTGAAGCTTTCACTACAATAGGGTGTTAATCTTAGCTGATTATTTTTCCCATGCCCACCCCTGGTCATAAAGGACTAGTGTTCTTTTCTGGAAAGGGAAGATGAAGACTCTTTCTATAAATAACCTTTATAGTTTCTTTAGGTTATAATAAAATGTGGTGGGTTTTTCTTTTTTGCATATGATTTTCAAAAAAAACTAATTTTTCCATAAAATATCTTAAGGGAAATCTAATAGATTTTATGGTATATCAAGAATAACAATGCACTTTTCACATTTAGGAACCAATAGAAGAACGGGGAAGCAGTTATTCTGAACTCAAAGAACATTCTTCCAAGACATTGAAAGAGAAAACTTTAATTTCATAGTGAAATATCTGATGATTGTGTTTTTAATGTACATATTCTCTCTCGTTTTGATTGTTGTGATAATTTTCTAACTGACCACCTCCATTCTTCACTCTAACTGGTCTATCTTTGTATATATACTCATGTCAGTTACCGCCCCCCCCCCCCAAAAAAAAGTAGAAATCTGATCCTGTCATTGTATTGAGACCATATAACATTTCAGTGGCTTCCCAGTACCTATGGAATGAAAGTCCAAATTCCTGAACACAGCACATGTAGACATGTAGAGTATGGTTTCAGATTATCTTTCAAATGTCATCTGCCTCTTACTCAGTAAAACATACCTTTTGGTTAAGTTCTGTTTGCTCCTTGCCAAATATAGCAAGTTTTCCCATGTTTTGTACCTCAACCTCCCATTCTCCTTGGCAGAAAGTCCTCTCTGTTTAGGTTAAATAAATGTCTTGTCTGTGAAATCTGTGTTCTCATAACACTCATACTGTTCATATCATGTTATACTTATTTGATTGAATATCTGGCTCATCTACTACTAACTATTTAAGGGCATTCTTCTTTATACCTCAGGTACCCATCAGTGCCTGACATGTAGTAGGCTTAAAAATGCTGAATGAATACCACAAACACACCTTAGTAAAGTTACTTGGTAAATATATGTATCTCAGGAAAGTTCTAAAATAGCCTTTTACCCTCACAGAAAGTTTAGAGTATTAGAATTGGAGCTCATTATAATGCCTTTCCACTTTTACATGAATTGCCAAAATAATTTTAATGGTTTCATCTTTGTCATCACTACCTATAAAATGTGTACTTTTGATTTAAATATTAAATGCATTGTAGAATTTCACTTAACAACTCAGAACAAGCTGTCAGGGAATGTAACCAGTCTCATGTTACAAATGAAGATTCTAGAGCTTGAAGAGGTTAAGTAGCTTACCCGAGGTTGCAAAGAGAGTTTACCCTAGCTCTTTTTGTTTTCAAGGCCCATGGTGGTAACAACTTTGCTCTGCTGATTCCTAATGCAAAATGCCTCTGTTCACTTTGCTTAACTAGTGATTATTTAATTTCTGCCCATCTCTGAATTTACCTGTATATTTCTAGTACTTTATGGCATTAAGGCGACCTGGGGGAAGACTCACTAAGTGACAAAATGATAATGGCTGTTAATCATTGGGCACTATGTGCTTAGCATTTTATATCTTACCAATAAGCACTTACCTATGGGATAAGTACCATTATTTTTATTTTATAGATGAGGACACAGAGATAGAGTACAATTAAGAACCTTGAGAAGGGTGAAACACAGAGCCAGAGCTGAAACTCAGATGCTTTTTCTTACAGAATCCAGAGACTCTTAAGCCATGAACTTGGTTTGAAATTAAGTGGTAGTGACTCCGGTCATGTCACAGAGCCAACACAAATGTTCTCTTGAGGAAGTTGCCTTCATCCCAGGTTTCCCATACATGTTCAAAGACAGTAAGCAGCACAGAAAAAAAAAAGCAAGGCATCATGAATAAGTGTCAGCAGAAACAAAAGACAGTATAAATAGACCTGCAGGACTTCAGAATAATAGACATGGACTTCATGTTAACTATTTTTAAAGAAGTAAGAGATGAACTTGAAAATCTGCAGGGAACAAGAAGCTACAACACAATCTAGTATATTTGAAAAAGAACCAACAGACTTTCTAGAAGTGAAAATGTAGTAATCAAAACTTAAAACTCATGAGTTTAATAACATTGCACAAAATTGAAAGCAAATTAGTAAATTGGGCCCAAAAAAATCCAGAAAGGAGCAATGAGATTTTAAAAAATTATGGAGATGAGACATGGAGGATAGAGTGAGAAAATTCAAAATACATTTAATTGGAATCTGAATGAAAGGAGAAAGAATAAGGTAAAGGCAATAGTTGAACAGATAGTGGCTGAGCGTTATCTGGAACTAGTAAGACACTAAAATACAGATTTCAGAAGTCCAATGAATCCCCAGTAGTGTAAATAAAAATAAAGCCAGATTGAGATACATCATAGTGAATATGCAGCACATCAGTAATAAAAAGAAAAATCTTACAAGCAGCTGGATAAAGATTATTCTCAGGGTGTGTGATAGCTTACTCTCCAGATCAACAATGGAATATAATGAAATAACTGAGAAAGTTTACAACTAAGTACTAACTCTGACCAGAGGAAATTAGAACAAAAACAAGCTTCAGGCAGAAGGTAGAGGATCTCAAATCAAAAGCCTAAGGTGGAGGAATGAATGATGAACAGGAAAAGTGGTAAATATGTGGTTAAATATAAACAAACATTGCCTTGATAAAATGATAATATCCACAATATCTTGTGGGTTAAATAAGGATGATAAATTAAAACATAACACCTGGGAGGGAACTAAAAAGGGTTAATGATCTAAGGTGGTATTAGCTGAAAAAAGGATAAACTGATTAATTTTAATCTTTGATAAATTGGAACGGTGTGGTATAATATCTATAATACTAAAAGAATAAAAACAGTTATAACATCCAAACTTGGTGCAGGATGATTGCTCTAACAATGTGTTCTCTACAGGTTAGAGTTCTGTGATTAGTTTGATATACTTGATAACAGACATTTGATTCAATACAAGAATCATTTCCATTGTCATGAAAAATCTTAACATTGAATATTTCAAGAATAGGAAGAGTTAGCTTCTTCAAACATAATTTCAAGTGTTGTAAGCTTTGAATGATTGTAAAAAAAGATTTAAAATTTTTCCCACAAAATTTTATGCAGTTATATGTTTATAGTATTTACTATTTTCTAGGCATTGTCACAGACACTTATTCTCTTAATCATAAGTTTTGACCAGGAGGTGTGCAGATGTTGCTATTTCACACACGGAATCCATGATTAAAACATTATGGTCAGAGAAGCAAGCTCAAATTTCTTATTGAAATTTTGAAAATACTTTATTTTGAAACTTCATATGTATTCAATATTTAATATCTTCCATAGTAGGTCTATTTTATTTTTCTTATCATAATTATATAAAAGCAATACTTTTTTTCACTAACTCATACCCCTAAATTCTTTCCAGCCTACATTAGTGTGATACAAATATCATTTTCTACATGTGAGGGAAGAGGCTGGAGAACACTACATTATATAGAGCCAGATAGAGTGGAGGAGAGTATGATCACTCTGCATTCTGCATTTTTAAGGCTATATTAAAAACAAAAAATATTAGAAAATACATGCATAATAAATATGACTACTCATATTTATTTCCTTGTGTGTTTCTCCTTTACTTTTCTCTTTCTTTTTTGTTCATGCCCCCATGCTCTCAGTCTGCATTTGACAACTGACTTGATCAGTTCCATAGCCACAAAAAGTCATAAGTAGTTGGCTTCATAAAATACTTCTGTGACCTTTGTACTGATGGTTTCTTAGTGCTCCCAGAAGAAAACTCACTAGGAGCCAGCCTTCAACTTCAATGCCTACTCTAATTTCACAGTGAAATATATCCTTGTACTTATAACCCCCTCCTCGCTCATCTAACTCTGCTAGGTATTCTTCTCCATGTTTTAATGCTCTAAGGAAAACTGGGGGGCTATCTTAGAATTTTCTCTGCCTATTTCTGGAGTGTTAGAATGCTTATTTTTTATCATGCAGTCACTTTCTAGGTGACAAATCAAGTAAAGTATTTGGGCAATCAGCTTAATTGCTCTAGTAATTGCAGTGGAATAGAATTTCTCCTAATAGGAGCTATTAGGAGATATTCCACATGTGTTTAATAAGACAAATTAGAGAACTTAACGTTTAAATCCTTGGTTACTGTTTTTATAATTGGGTTTAATGTCATCCAAGAGACAATAAGTCTTACAAGTCTTAAACTTAGGTCTGTGGTCTAAACACCTTCAGGTGACTTGTGATATGAATGTGGTTGTGCAAGTGGGCTTTTACCCCTTTTCCTGAATGGAAATCATATAAAAGCAATAAGGAAAACAGCACTTTTTTTTAAACCAGCAAACAATATGATAAGCAAATTTAAAGTGCATGTAAGAACTGCCAAGGGAAGCTGAGACCTGAAAGACGTTGCATGGTAGGACGTGGGAAAAAAAGTGGCAAGAGGGTTCAGTAACAGCAGGTCTCAAAAGCAGCAAGAAAGGATTTTCCTAAATATGACAGGTCTACCCTGAAGAGAAAAATTTGGTAGGTAAGGCTGGTGGCAAAAACACTGCCAAACCTGGTTTGAAGCATCTCAAATAATGATGTTGTATTTGTAGGAAACAGAAGAGAGCATCTTTGAGTTATAAATCATGGAAGATTATCCTGGCCTCTCCTGCCTAACCAAGAACCTCCTGCAAATTGCTGGCCCAGGAAAATTCAAGTCATTCAGTAATGAGTAGCAAAGGAAACTGGCACAGTCTCAACACAAAGGTAAACGTGGGAGAAAAAGATAAACTTGTGGAAAAAAGCAGCAAAATTTACCAACAGCCTGCAAAAAGGTGACCATGAAGATAAAAATTGTGCCACGCTTTTATTTTATTTTTTGGTAAAGCAATCACTTCTGTGAAAGAAAACAAAAGAGAAATGGAAGAAGAAAGAAAAGAACGTAGGAAATATAACACAAGATAAAGGAAGGAGGAGAGGAAACCTGAGACAGCAGATTTCAAGAAAGGTGCAGAAAACAAAACCATCAGAGAAATGAAGATGAAATTGAAGCAAGCACAAAAAGCAGTAGACAATGAGAAGAATACAAGGGACAAAAAAGGTAAGGAGAACGAAATTGAACTCTCCTAAATATTTGAAGATTTAAACACACACACAAGAAATCACAAAATATTAATGGTTAGGATGTAAAAGGATATAAAAGACTTTTGTGTTTGTGGAAACAAGAAAATCTGGGACAAAATAAAAATTATACTTTTCTATGGAATTATAAAATAGACTTGGATGCAAGGAAGGCATGATGGACTGAGTACTGGGGTGAGATGAGTTCTTCATAGTTAGCAGAGAACCATGTTAGCTTCCATATCTGAGGGTAGGTAAACCCACCCTAACTAAAACTGTGGGCCAGCTGCAAAGCAACTCAACTCCTAGAGAGAATCAGAATAAACAGCCTTTCTTTCCAACAGCCAAATTAGGAACACACTTGTACTGTTTGGGAAATAATTAAAATAGTACTGATCCTTTATACTTAATGTTGGCAATGAAATTTAAAACAATAAAACATTCAACGAAGCAAGAAAATGTGATCCATAATGAAGAGTAAACTTAATAGTGAAATATAGAACAGCTTCTCTTAAGATCAGAAAAAAGGCAGTGATGTCTGCACTCATTAATTCTGTTATATTAGAGGTTCTAACCACTAGGGTAAAGCAAGGAAAAGAAATTAAATGCATAAAGTTCAGAAAGGAAAAATTAAATTTTTATCTTTGGAAGACAATATGATTTTATACATAGAAAAGACAAAGGAATCTACAAGAAAAACAAACAGCTGGAACTAATAAATGATTTTAGCCAGTTCACAAACTACAAAGTCAACGTACAAAAGTCAACTTTATTTCTATATAATAGGGATGAATAATTGAACAATGGTATTTTAAAAACAATACTATTTACAATAGCATAAAAACATGAAATATTTAGGAACATACTTAACAAAGGCTTACATGTCCTCTATACCATTAACACAAACATTTCTGGGAGAAGGAAAAAAAAAAAACCTAAGAAAATTGAGACAGATATGTTCATTGACTGGAAGACTCAATATTGTTAAGATGTCAGTTCACCCCAAATTGGTATGTATATTTAATTAAATAACAATTAAACATACCCAACAATATGACTCAGCAATCCTATTCCTAAGTATTTATTTATCTAAGATTAATGAAAAATACATCCACAAAAAATGTACAAAATGTTGTACAAAAATGTTCACAGTGACTTTATTTATTTATTTCAGCAACTGGAAACCACCCAAACGTCTATAAAAGGAAAATGGATAAAGAGATGGTGGTGTATTCAGACAATAAAAGAAAAATTTTAAGATACATGCGACGGCATGATGAATATCAAAAATATTGTATTGCATGAGGGAAGCCGGGAACAAAAAGAGGACATGTGCTGTGATTCCATTTATATGAAATTCAAAGAAGGCAAAATAAACTGTGGTAATAAAAATCAGAACAGTTGTTGCTTCAGTGTGTATGTGTGTACGGTGGGGGCAGAAGCAAGGGGGGTTGGATCTAAGGGCTGGAGGGGAAATTTTTGTGTGAAGGAAATATTCTGCGTCTTGTTTGGGATGGGGTAAATGGATTTATAAATTTGTTAAAACTTGTTAGACTGTGTACACTTAAGATCTGTACATTTCACTGTAGGTAGATTATAATTGAGTAAAATATTATAACGCGTCTGTGGTAGCCATGGAGCTCTTTCACTCAGATATTCCTTCAAAAATGACCCTGCCATATGGCGTGCTGTTAGCCTATAGCCTCCAACTGTAGCGTCTTCAGAATGTGCTGCAGCACTGGAGCTGACGTGTTCTCTCTGCAACTCCAGCCAGTGGCTTGTTATGACATAGGTAGCAGAGCCTGGACATTCTGCCCAGGGAGAGACCCCTCAATGGGCAGTCTTTGCTCTAGAGCTCTTGCTCCAGACTGGCCATAATGTTTTCAGAGCTGCACTAGTCTGAGGCTCTTGCTACCCAGCTGTCCTTGCTTTCTCCTCTCTTTTCTCAAGTTTCCCACCCATACCATGGTCCAAATGCTTTTCCATCCTACTTCTTCTTCCTCTCGCCTTTAGTTTCACAGGCATTATTCTTAGTGATCTCTTGCATGTCTAACTCCATCTTGGCTTTGGACACAAACTTTCAATTAGAAAATAATCTGGGATAGAAATGAGAACCGAAATATGTCATATCAATACATTTATATTGGCTTAATTCCAGAAAAGTTTTTTTTTTCAAGAAGGAAATCACTCTTTATGCCTTTATGCTATATGCAACAAGTTCACCTAAAACAATATATTTAATGGTTGACTATAAGGCTGTGAATAAAGGCAAATGCAAACAGAGAGTAGAAGTCATGGTCTTAATATCAAATTAGGAGGAATTTAAGCCAAAACACATTAAGAGGAGGAAATATTCATTTTGACAGCTCGAAGAGACATTTCAGATACAGATGACTTTAAAGGCAACTGACAAACTTAAGGATGAGGAGAGTAAGAGGAAATTTCCCCTGAAAACAAATATTTGAGCATGTAAATCATTCTGTAGTTAATTTAATTTAGTAAACCTATGTGGATGAGCCAAAAATATTAATTTATGTCATATATTCTTGTATATAGCTCTCTCTTCAAAAAGTTTTCTTTAATAACCAAAATATATGTTCTGTCTGAGAAACTTTATAACATCTTTTTAAATAGTTATCGATAATAATTTCCAAAGTAATTCAAATCCATTCCTAGCATTTATCTCAGTTGAAACTTTATAAATTTATTTCTGTGATTACTTGCTTAATGTCTCTCTCACCATGCAATGAGATCCATGAAGGCAGGAACATTATTTTTTTGTTGATTGGTTGGTTTACTTGTTTTATCATTGTATCCTCCACATCTTGCACAGTGTCTGGCACATAGTAGGTACTTAACAATTCTTATGAATGAATAAATGAACCTAACAATAATATCGGTATAATTTCTTTTGAAGGACTACAGCTAAATTTATTCCTTCTAGATGCAAGTCTTTCTGGAAGTAGAGAGATGCTGTGCTCACTCATGGATTCATCTATTCATTCAACAAATATTTATTTACATGGCAGACACTATGCCAAGCATGGAATACACAGTGATAATAGGAACAGATATAATTCCTGCCCTTGAGGAGCTCATAGTCTGGTCGGTAACTGCTTAAGAACTTATTAATTCTCTACTTCTAATATTTTATGTACAACTATAATTATATATTTGTAATAGTACTGTATCAGAGAGCTCTCCTAAGCTCTTTTCTTATTTGATTCTCAAAGCACAGATATAAAGAAATAGATATTAAAAAGTTATGCTTTGGGGGCTTCCCTGGTGGCGCAGTGGTTGAGAGTCTGCCTGCTAATGCAGGGGACACGGGTTCGAGCCCTGGTCTGGGAAGATCCCACATGCCGCGGAGCAACT
This sequence comes from Balaenoptera musculus, assembly GCF_009873245.2. NCBI lineage: Eukaryota > Metazoa > Chordata > Mammalia > Artiodactyla > Balaenopteridae > Balaenoptera > Balaenoptera musculus. Next base: position 34,645,902 of record NC_045794.1, on the reverse strand, counting down.
ACGCCCGTGAGCCACAATTACTGAGCCTGCGCGTCTGGAGCCTGTGATCCGCAACAAGAGAGGCCGCGATAGTGAGAGGCCGGCGCACCGCGATGAAGAGTGGCCCCCGCTTGCCGCAACTAGAGAAAGCCCTCGCACAGAAACGAAGACCCAACACAGCCAAAAATAAATAAATTAATTAATTAAAATGAAGACATCCAGGGTCATGGGAAAGCCATCAAAGGGAGCGCCAAGTCCAAGGCAATGAGCAGGATGTGAGCTTGGCATATTCAAGGGGGAAAAAGGCTGGTGGTATTGGGACAATGGGTTATGGGTATGAGGTAAGATTCAGGACGATATGAGCCAGATCCCACAGGGCCCTACAGGCCATGGATTCTATTCTGCATGTATTGAGAAGCTAATGGGAATTCATACAACTTACTTAGCACGGGTACTCACAGATGAGGATTTCTTAGCAAGTATAAAGTAAGCAAATTGTGCTTAAACCTGATTTCAAAGAAAATGTAGACTCAATAGAGAAGTTGAAAGTGATTATCTTACAATCAGCTGGGGAGTTTCCCGTACACCAGTGAATCACCGAGACCTGAGCATATCACTCCTTAGGATAATTTTTGAGAAGACTTCTTGTCAGGAGGAAAAGGATGTAATCAGGGGTTTTGAGTTTGTGGGTAAAGCCAGGGATCTTAGAGAATTCAGGGGAAATAGGAAGCCCAAAGAGAGATGCTGAACTTACTACTAAAAAGGCAGGTGTGGGCTTAAGCAATTCACTGGAAAAATAAAGAAGTGACCTCATGTGCACCCCAAGTTTATGTGGCAATTTGTAAATGTTACATACGCCACCAGAATTTTGGCTTGTCTGTGGGATCAAAACAGTTTATGGCATGCAAAGTTACATGAATTATTTGAGATTTAGTAGCTCCTTTAGGGTCACAAAAACAGGCTAGCTCCAGAGTTTGTGTTCTTATCCACTATTATTTTATTTTTTTGGACTATCCATTAAATTTCTTTTTAATGCTGTTGTCTTTATTTAGCATACCGTTTTTATCATTTTGGTTTCTGGTTAAGTACATTCTAATTTCAGTCATTTTTGCCACTGCTCAAACAGTAACTAATGAGTTGTTTTAATAATGTATGTTCTATGTATTGAATGAATATGCATTTGAAGCTGTTATTTCTTTATAGACTCCTTGGTATACAGGGTTGCTTTACTTGAGAACCCTCCATAAAGACTCTCTGTTGTACCCATCTGATATTTGATTTTTGTTTTTTTTTTTTTGGCTGCCGAGACTCCATTGCCCTTTCCTAATGGCACTATGATTTGCTCTTTCCAAATTAGCTATCTTTTGCTGTGTGCAGTATTGACATGATGGAAATCCAAGTGCTTGATTTGCTTCTACCAAAACCAGAGAAATTTGTTGGCTATTCCTGCCAAATACTTCCTCTAACCTTCCCCAGTAGTGTCAACAGTAAGGTAAGTGACAAATATGACTAACCAATTGCTCTCCTGGGACACTGACACTTGAGTGAGGTGTGAAGAAACTGTTGTTTATATCTGATCGGCTGTGGTCACATGGGATTGGGAAGACCTTCTGGGGTTGTCTGGTTCCACTTTTTCCAACCTTGTTGTTCAGCTCTCCCTTAGGGCATGTAAGCTGCTCATATCATTATGTTTTCTTTTGACTTAAATTAGCCAGGTTTGGTTTCTGTTGCTTGTTACTAAAGAATCCTAAATAATACATGAATCATGCCGAGGCCTATCTTAACTTCCCATTCCCTCAAATAAATCCTCTAAGGATATAAGTCCCACTAGGAATATAGATAGCTAAGCTGATAATGAAACGCTCATCACGGTTTTAATAGTGGAATGTATTACTCCTGCCAGATACTGTTTGCATTTTCATAAGAAATGCTTTAATGGAAGAAATGTTTTGGAAATAATGTGGTAGGGTCTTACCCCAAAGTTGTCCAGGGACGACTTGAACAATATTTCTCACATTTCTAGCACAATAGACAGCATTCCTAGTTGACACTTCTGGTAGGAGTCAAAAGGGCAAAGAAGAGGGATGAAGAGAGATGAAGAGAGCAGGAATTCTTCTAGACCCGTGCTCCCTAAGAGCACCTTAAAGGTCTTGTAACTTAAGCACACTTTCCTTTTCTCTTATATATTTTATATTTGTGTTTCCACTTTGAGTTTCAACTTAGAGTTTTCAAAATTCCCACAAAATAAGTAGGTGATACAATGTAGTTTTTATACTTAGTCAGACCATGTTGTGGAAAGATTTATCAGTTTTTTCAATAGTATAAAAAAAGTCCTAAGATTTGATTTTTCTCTTTCTAACTTTTTTCAAGACCAATGAAAACAAGCATTTATGAAACTGAATATAATTTTATTAAACCTTAAATCTAAAATAAGCATTAAAATCAGGAAGTTATATTTTAAAATAAGGTTATTTCTTAATAGTATTATTTTGCCTTGTGTTTATTTTGGCTTACATTTTCTTTTATTGTTTTTTTGGTCTCTGGTTAGCATATAGTGTACTATAGTCATTTATTTTAACCATCCCTCAAATAGCAAATAGTAAATTGTTTCATACTATTCTGTATGTTCTATATCCAATATATTCTATATATTGGAGTTGAATCATTATTTACAGCTTATTTTCTTCTTTTTCAATGACATGTAAGCAGCATTTAAAATTTCTATTACATTTTAATTTTTTAGCTCTTTAACATAGATGGACTAAGTAATCTGAATATCTGTGCTTTATATTTTTAGCCTTATTATTTTGCTGTTTTCTTCTATTCTATTTTTTTTAATTTTGTTTATTTATTTATTTATTATTTATGGCCGTGTTGGGTCTTCGTTTCTGTGCGAGGCCTTTCTCTAGTTGCGGCAAGTGGGGGCCACTCTTCATCGCGGTGCGCGGGCCTCTCACTATCGCGGCCTCTCTTGTTGCGGAGCACAGGCTCCAGACGCGCAGGCTCAGTAATTGTGGCTCACGGGCCTAGTTGCTCCGCGGCATGTGGGATCTTCCCAGACCAGGGCTCGAACCCATGTCCCCTGCATTGGCAGGCAGATTCTCAACCACTGTGCCACCAGGGAAGCCCTATTCTTATTCCTCATTTTGATTAGCCAATTCCAATCATCCTAATAAGCATGACTCGAGTCTTTTCTCTTCCAGAAGTTCTTCTAAGAATGTTCCAGCGAAAACCGCTGTATCTCTAACATTCATCTAACATGGATCATGGGTTCCTTTGTGATCATTTTTTTGTTGTCTTATTATTTAACATTCCACGTATTTTCCCCTCAACTAGATGGCAAATTCCCTGAAATTTGCAGGGACCGAGGCAGTACAGCTAAGTATTTTAGGATCACATACTTTCTAGCTGGATTGCTTTGGGTGAATCCCTGCACTCTCACTGTTTCCCTGTGGGCATAAGAAAACTTCTCTAAGCAGTTTCCTCTTCTGCTTAAAATTACTGTAAAATAAACGTCCACTCCTATTTTTCAATAATAAGTATCATTTACATAGCACTTTAGCACAATTTATTGGATTTAATCTTGATAATATTCTATTAAATATATATTATTATCCTCACTTTATAGACAAAGATCCTTTTGCTCAAAGAAGCGAGAATCTTGCATAAGATGATAATGTATGAGGTGGAACAAAGGCTTGAACCTAAGGGCGTTCATCTACACCACAGTTCTTTGCACATTGATGGTATTAAATTAGGTGATTGATGAGTTTTCTCTTGCTTAAAATCTTTTCCTACTTGGGCTTTTCTTACATGTAAACAGCTGTTAATTTCTTTGAATTTCTCCCTGTTCATTTCCCTGCAAACTTCCCTCTTCCTACCTCAAGACTTTTAAGAACAGGAGAGGGTTAATTTTGTATCAGCTACCATTTCGCTATGTCTAATCAGACTCTGATATTAATTTGAAATTTCCTGCTTGACTTGAAAAGTCATTTTGTACTTTCCAACCTCATCTCTTGATCACCTTGCTGTGACTGCATAGCTGAGTCACTCTTTTATGTTCACTGCTCCATCGCTTACTTCCTTTCTTCCCCTCAAGCCATTACATCTGTCCTTCCTTAAAAAATATGTTTCTTGTTGGTTGAATCTGTTTTTAATTCCAGTCTTCAATCATCCTTCATTGCCTGGAGTACTTACAGCTTGTCCGAAAGCCCATTTGTAATTTTACCCCTTTACTTTAGATTTTTTCTTCTCTTTCTTTTTTCCTTTTAGGAATCTTGCTCTATTGATTTTCTTATAGTATTGTCCCTTTATCTATTGCTTGTTCAAACTTTACTATTTTTCTCTGCTCACTATAGCAGAATGAGTTGAAATTTATCTGTTCATAATCACACACATATTGTTAATTAGAGTTCACTCTGTAACTATGTAGATTGAAAAAAAACCCTACCTCTGCCTCTTTTTATCAATCTAAATTTTAAAAGCTAGGATTTTATTTTGTTTTAAAGATGATGGAATTTCAGGAGTAGGTAAAATTTGGGTAAGATAGAAATTTCTATGAAAACCTGGATAGACTACAATCCTACATTGGGATAAATAAGCTGATTTTGGCATAAATGTGTGGCTCAGTGTCTGTAAAAGATTTGAGACTCTCTCTCTCTGTCTCTGTCTGTCTCTGTCTCTGTCTCTCTCTCTCTCTCTCTGTTGACGTAGGAAACTTATGATACTGCCTATCTCTGTATACGGATTGCTTTTTTCTCATAGTAGCATGAAAACACAGTGGATGTGATGATCCAAGGTGTCTCAGCCTCTTGGGTTTTCCCTTTCACGGTTTAGCTATCAGGCCTAGAGCCTAAAAGAAAAAAACTCCATATTCTTACATTTGAAACCAAATGTCGTATTTCAGGTTCCCAATAATATATATAGTTTATGCATTATGCTTGAGAAAATACAAGACTAGTCAGCAATACTTAATTCTACCAGATGAAGAATGTCGTACCAGGGTCTTCACTAAATTGGCCCACCCCTTGATTTTAAGGGATCCTAATTTGACAGCTGATGTGATCTTGTATTTGATAAAACTCTATCATGCTCATAAATTAGCTTGAGAAAGTCTAACATATCTGGAGTTTGGATCCCTATATCAAGAATTTCCTAATTCTTCAATTCTCTCACTCCTTCTTCCCAGCCAAGGGTATCTGAAGTTTCAGTCCAGTCTCTTGCTATAAGATATATTCTAGCACTGGGTTAAACATATGGGGAACCCTAAACCTACAGACTCCTTGGCTCAATGATAAACCTCATTTTTACTGTTGATTACCCATGCCTGTTTGCTCAGAGCCTTCTAATGGGAACCTAAGCCCTTGCTGCTAAGCTATTTGCCTTGAGTTTCTGATCTTGTATTGCCCAGAATCTCTAATCTTTGGTCTCAGTCTTCTAGCAGAGCTTCAAATCAACCCTGATTCCTGATTTACTGATTTCTAATCAGGGTCCAAGGTACTTGCCAACTCCAGCTTGCCTTTACTGATTTTCTTTACCTGGATCTTTGCCTGCTTAGATCTTCTTTAGTCACAACCTTAACAACTCTTATGGCCCCGTTCCTAGTTCTGCCTCTGTAACCTCCATCCTTTTTTATTTCAATCTAAACTCTGGTTAAATACCCCGGTTAGTCATTCTACAACTTGCACATTATGTGTAAGGAGAAATGCTGTCTTTCTCAAAGCACAGTTTTGCAATGTAATCAAATATAACACCAAGTAGTAAATCGAAAGAATGATGAATGCTCACGTATCAACACACTTTGCCAAATGAATTAATACATTAAATTATCTAAAATTACGAAAGAGGAATGTAACTATTGAAATTTTCATTCAGTAAATGAATTGAAATGGCTTAAATAGCCTCACTATACTATTACCTCAGGCTTTCAACAGATCTTGCTAAGGCTGATTTATTTTTAGCTATAAGTTAAAAAGGGCAAGATGTAATAGTTTCTAGTTCAATAATGAAACAAAGACTTCTTTTTAAAGATAAAAATGCAATGCCCTGGTAGAGAATTGTCTTATTTATATGTATAAGAATAAATCAGCATGGGAAATAATACAAAGAAGAAGTTTAATAAATGTTGATCAAATAAATGAATAAATGGGTCAACCAACCATACTATTTATTTCTCATGGCTTGTTTTTGGATCTGATTATTTTATTTGTTCCAATATATCTGGTTTCTTTCCTCAAAAGTTATGGTGCAGCTAAATTATTGGTCAATTGATAACAAGGTGATTTTAAAAACTCATATCTGATTGGAATTTATGTGCAGAGTTTAACTTCCCAAAACAGGTCTGAGGAAGTTTGTACATTGAATGTGTTTGCTGCTTTTTCTGTATCTAGCAGTAGTAAATTCAGGTATGCCTTATTTGCTATCAGGTATAAATACAGATTCATTACCATTATAAACCTTGTAAGTAGTGTACAAAAATTGTTTATCTGTACTGAGATTTTAATATGACATACATGCTAGAGAGAGATCTTAGTACTTGGCACAAATGTCCAAGAAAATGAGCTGGTGCAATATTATATATCAGATATAGTAATGTTCAGTTGCCAGTAACAGAAACGCAAAATAACAATGGTTTAAATAAGTGAGCAATTTATTTACTTCTCAAGTAAAATTCCAAAATGGACAGTGCAATGCTGTAGAAGAGATTTATCCCACAAAGTCCTTGGGAACCAGATTCTTCCTGTCTTGTTTTGTAACAAGGTCTACTCATGGTCCAAATTGGCTGCTCCACCCACATTTTTAAGGCAGAAGGGAAAAAAGGACCAATAAAGGAGCAAAAGGTGTGGGCCAACTATTTGTAAAGAAACTTACATGTTATTAGCTAGAATTCAGTCAAGTACCACATCGAGCAACAAGGGAGACCAGGAAATATAGTTCATATTCTGGGCATCCATAAGTCCAACTAAAATGTCAGAAGCTCTTTAATTATGGAAGAAGGAGAGGACATTGAATGGGCAACAAGAATTCTCTACCACCACATGTGAGTTACTTTAGGTTAAGGATGCCCTGGAAACAATAAAGATTGAAATATTTAATTACTTTGATTAGTCATTGGAGATTATTGCAAGGGAGTCATAATTTTTTTTTTTAATTTTTATTTATTTATTTATTTATTTATTTTGGCTGTGTTGGGTCTTCGTTGCTGTGGGAGAGCTTTCTTTAGTTGCGGCGAGCGGGGGCCACTCTTCATCGCAGTGTGCGGGCCTCTCACTGTCGCGGCCTCTCTTGTTGCGGAGCACAAGCTCCAGACGCGCAGGCTCAGTAGTTGTGGCTCACGGGCCCAGTTGCTCCACAGCATGTGGGATCTTCCCAGACCAGGGCTTGAACCCATGTCCCCTGCATTGGCAGGCAGACTCTCAACCACTGCGCCACCAGGGAAGCCCAAGGGAGTCATAAATTTTTAATATAAAAATCACCATGTGTTTACATATTATAACCTACTATGCATCTTGTCAATTTTACAATTGAAATATGCTTGGAATAAGACATAGAGAAAAAAAGTAAGTAGTAAAAGTAAAACATTAGCCATAAGTTCTAATTGTTAATTTACCAAACCAGGTCAAGTATAAAGAATTGCTCAAAGTTATCTGAAGTTAAAGTAAAGCTTCTTAGTAAAGTAGTATTTTAGTAATTTTATACTCCTACATTATTACTTTGAGTGTGGAAAAGAAAAAGAGAACAGGATAGCTGCTTGAAACAGATCAGCTGAACTAGAAATCCTGATGAACACCATTTAACAGAAGGTCAGGACTAGTTGGGCTAGTGTCAAAGAGAATTAGGAGAAGGTGTTGCATATATATACACAGTGGAATACTATTCAGCCATTAAAAATGTGATTTTGCCATTTACAACAACATAGATGGACCTGGAGGGTATTATGCTTAGTGAAATAAGTCAGAGAAAGACAAATATTGTAAGTTATCACTTATATGTGGAATCTAAAAAATAAAACAAACTAGTGAATAAAAAAAAAGAAACAGACTCATAGATATAGAGAACAAGTTAGTGGTTACCAGAGGGGAGAAGAAAGCAGGGAGGGGCAAGATAGGGGTAGGGGATTAAGAGGTACAGACTACTATGTACAAAATAAATAAGCTAAAAAAATAAATGAATAAAAAATAAATAAGCTACAAGGATATATTGTACATCACAGGAAATATAGCCAATATTTTACAACAACTTTAAATAGAGTATAATCTCTAAAAATTTTGGATCACTATGCTGTACACCTGAAACTAATATAATATTGTAAATCAACTATACCTCAATTAAAACACAAAAAGAATTAGGAAGGCATAAACATGTTGCAGACCAATCTTTGCAATAAATACTGAATGTAACAATGTTAGATTTTGCATTTCCTTGCTATTTGCATATTGTGATTGAATAAATTATAAAATGAGGAAGAAATTGTCCAGAACCTTATGTTCTATGTAAGTTTAAAGAGAATAGAAAAATGTGCTATACTCTTCTTTCCCCCCCAGAAGCACTCTGCTCGATTTATATTTTACTTTGTGGAGGGAAACTTAGAGTTTTTTGTAATGCTTTTTAACTTGAAAAGATTGCATTCTCTAAGGTTACTTTCCAACAGATGTCATTTATTAAATGGTTATGTTTTCTCATTAATCTTAGCATTTTTCTCATCTGTCATGCTATGAGAATGTAACCAAAATAAAACTTTAGGGACAGTTTGAGGCGTCTACTGCCCACTCCCTTCCTTTCTTTGCCTCTGGAAACAGCTGTGTTTTAGAACGAGGGTGGTTGATAATACAAAGAGGGCTTTCTTGGTCTCTTCCTCTACCATCGCTAGGAATTTATAATGTCGGTATGTGTTTTGTAGTACACAAGTATTATTTGTTGGTCATTAACATTTTGTGCAATAAAATTAGGCTTCTCCCCAAATGCACCAAGTCCTAACCACTGGACCGCCAGGGAATTCCCTAAAAAGGATATGTAATATGGGAGGGAGGGGGTTCTTCTTTAAGAATTGAAATACAAAGTATCTTTACAAGCTTAAAACAAGTGAACAAGTGCCCACATTGATTGGGCCGCTTCCGGGGTCTTGGAGGTGGCCTGTACAAAGGTGAGGCCCTGAAGTGTCTTCAGCTTCCTGGTAAGTTTGCCTCTGCTTGCTCTACAGTGTTTATATATACTTTGTGGTGTTTTTGCCATTGATCTGTGTTACATTTCACCTGGTCGCCCATTTGACTTAACGGACTTTTCGTGGATTTGTTATTTCACAGAATAGAAGTAGAGTGGTTTGGCCCAGGATATAGGACTGTTCCTGCAGAGCCTGTTTTGGTCCATGTGTTGGAACCTAGAAACTGCCCTTTTGTTTTCTCTCTAATAAGAGATCATAAGGTGTTTTTGGTTAGGGTTAGAGTTCTTTTTTTTTTTTTTAGAAGGAGAATGATTAATGAATTTTCTTCTCATAAAGAACCATGATAACTTTTGTCCCTTCATTCTGTATGTATTGATTATCCAGTGTAAACAAAATATTTCAAGTAGAAATCTAAATGCCATGAAATGTAATGACTATGATCCCTGTACAACTTCTGTGAGCACCCATCAGCTAGATTAGGAAATACGAAGTTGGGTGTGTTTCTGTGTGTGGATGAACGTGATAATTTTGTCAGATTAACCAGCAAGGATTTTCACTTAAAAAACAGAATTTCTTAGCACTTTATATATATAGGTTATTAAAATACATAATTTAACTATAAAGAAATGGGATTAATTTTTAGATAAATAAACTCATATTTTAAAATAAATCGTTTTCCCCTTTAGTGGAGTTATTTTGGAAAGTTATATGCTTATTCCTACATTATTGAAATACTTGTTTTGGAATTTCCTATAGAATTTGTTTTATAAATACATTGTATTTGTGTATAAATATGTACATACATATACACAAACACACACACACACACAGTTTTGTCTCTTGCATGACCTATGTGAAAAAATTTACAAAATTGTTGTTGTATTTATTTATGTGGGAAGATGAAAGGGTAAAATAAAGAGAAATAGCATATGCATGGATAGGAAGACTCAATATTGTCAGCATACCATTTAATTAAGTGCAATTCCAAGCCTTGTTTTGGAGCATTTTACTTTGGAATTCGAAAATTAAAAAAAGATTTTAACGTGCATTTAGGGAAAAAAATCACGCAAAAATAGCCAGGAAAATTTTCAAAATTAGAGTAATAACCAGAGAATTTATCTCATCATTAACATATATTTTAATATATTGACATAATACTTCAGCAATTAACATGTATTCTATGAATATGTATTATGTAATTAAGTGGTATGGTATTGGTGTCAGACTAGGCAAGTCAATGGGAAATGAGCCCAGGTATCTGTTATGATTCAGTATATGGATACAGTACACATAAAATCATTGTGCAGGGTCACAAAATAATAACAGCATTTACTGGGCATTCATCATATACCAGGTGCTGCTCTAATCACTTGACACATATTATTTAATCCTCACCTCACAATAACCTTGTGAGGTTGTACTGGGACTATTTTATAGATGTTGAAACTAAGAGAGATAAAGTAACTTGCCAAAGTTCTTACAGTTGATAGGTGAGAGGCAAGTTTTGAACCCAGGCAATGTGGCTCCCAACCCAAGCTCTTAAACATCATGCATTGTTACCCACAGTGCCCCTTGCCAATTATAGATGCTAGTTATTTTAAAGCATTGTTGGTATACCAAGCAAAACACTTTTTAAGATTTTTTTTCACTTTTTAGATTGCATTCTTTAATTACCAATGAGACTGAACTTCTAAAATATTTGATATTTTAGTTTCTTCTTTGGTGAATTGTCTGCTCCTCCTGATATGTTCAACTTTCCCTTATTGATTTATAAGAATTCTTCACGTATTGAGAATATTAACCTTTATCTGTCACATATACAGCAGCCATATTCAACTCCATTTATTTCCTATAATATGGAAACCCAATTATTTCCTATCTTGCCCCTGTTTCATCAACTGTATTGTTTTCACTCTTCCTGCATAACCCTTACTCTTCAGGATCTCAGTTTATGTTTAAACCCTGAAACCCTAGACGGTGAGAGCCTCCTCTTCTAGGCAACCAAAACACCCTGTACTTCCCTCTTTTACACACAAATCATACTTTTATTTACTTGTCTGAAGTATATCCATTTTAGTAGAGGGTAAATTATCTGAGTCTAAGCATCTTGTCAATCTTGTATACTTCTTGCCTTTGCCAAGGAAATCAAGGCTCTGGCTGACTTTCCCCTTAGTCTATTTTGCCTCCTGACCAACACTGGTATTTTCCCCTGTGACTCTGCGTGGCGTGTGGTAACCCCCCTCTCTGTGAATGTAATAAACTTCCTTCCAAGCCTCATTTTGTTTCTTCTCGTGGCCACACTGTCTTTATCATACCATATAAAACGTACATTCTTAGAACACTATCTGTAGAGATAGGGCACTCAATATTTGAGGAATAACTACAGATGGCCATTTGGGAAGATGTATAAAAGTTCCACCTTTGACCTAGCAATTTCTTTTCCACAAATTTTTTTTTAGATTTTTAAAAAATGAAGTATAGTTGATTTACAATATTGTGTTAGTTTCAGGTGTATGGCAAAGTGATTCAGTTATACATATATAGAGATACTTTTTGCCAATTATTTTTCCATTATAGATATTGAATGTAGCTCCCTGTGCTATACAGAAAATCCTTGCTGTTTATTTCATATATGGTAGTGTGTATCTGTTAATCCCATACTCCTAATTTATCCCTCCTCCCTTTCCCCTTTGGTAACCATAAGTTTGTTTTCTATGTCTGTAGGTTTGTTTCTGTTTTATAAATAAGTTCATTTGTATTGTTTTTTAGATTCCACAAATATTTTAAAAAGAAATAACTGGACAAGTGTAAAAAGATTTATGTCTGAGGTAGCTTATTACTTCATAGTGATAATAGTAAAAGAAAATCTGAACCACACAACTCTCTAACAAAGAACTGATTAAATAAGTTGTGGTAAAACCAAGAATGGAATTCTATGCAGCCACTAATATTAATTTGTATTAATATTTTAATCTAGTAATATAAATATTAATATATATTAATAAAGATGTTAATAACTTTTAAATTAAAAAGTAGGTTATAATAATATTAAAAATAATAATGATAACTTACACTTAAATAGCTTTTACTACTTTTTACAAAAGACTATGTGTGGCTTGATAATATTTTTATAAACATATATATTTACATAGAAAAATGTCTGGATATGTCATATACCAAGCAGCTCATTATTGACTAGGATGAGAGATAGTTTTCCTTAAAAACTCTTTTTTCTATAATGAATATGTAAAATCAACAGGGCTGTACAATACCAGATAGATTTAATATTTTAAAAGAGATGGGGAAAAAAAAAAAAAAAAAAAGAGATGGGCGTTATCTAGGGGTGAGTACAATGGATAAGGTAGATAATGCTATATTGTGTGTAATTATACAACAGTAAGGTTGATTTTCCTGGTGACTTGTAAAGTGATTCTAAAGACATTTCCAAGATTGGAGTTCCAAAAATACATTGAGCGAGAGCAGTATGGTGGTAATGAGTGTTCTTCCTCCAGAAGGGCCACTTCAAAAAACAGCTTTTACTTGAATAAGTAAATGTTGCTATGGTTGTTAAAAAAGATTCATTTTTAAAGTAATGCCCTCGTATAGCATAACAGCGGGTGTATTATATTATACTGATGCACTAAAATTTATCAACACCACAATGTACTGAAGGTAGGATGAATGGAACGATGGCTTCCAAAGATATCATGTGCTGATCCCTGGAACCTGTGAATGTTACCTTATATGGAAAAAGGGAGATAGGGAGGTTATCCTGGATTATCTAGATAGGCCCTAAATGCCATCACAAGTGACCTTATAAGAGAGAGGCAGAAGGAACTTTGACATGAAAGAGGAGAAGACAGTGTGACCACGGAGGCAAAGATTAGAATGATGTGGCCACAAGTCAAGGAATGTCGACAGCCACCAGATGATGGAAAAGAGAAAGGATTCTCCCCTAGAGACTCCTGAGGGAGTATGGTCTTGCTGAAATGTTCATTTAAGACTCCTAGACTCCAGAACTACAAGAGAATAAATTTTGGCTGTCTTAAGCCATAAAGTTTCTGGTAATTTGTTATAGCAGCTGTAAGAAACTAATATAGTACTAGTTATATATTCATGATATTGGAATCTGGCTTATTTTCATTCTTTGAACAACATTCTAGTGAAACAAGAAACAAAGCTAATTCATGCTTTTAAAAAGGTAAACTAATGCTACTAGTTTAGTAATATATATTATTTAAATAGAGATATAATTCACATACCATAAAATTCACCCTTTTAAAAAATATAAAATTCAGGGGGTTTAAGTATATTCACAAAGTTATAGAACCATCACCACTATCAAATTCCAGAATATCGTCATCATCATCCCCCAAACAAACCATATACCCATTAGCCATCACTCCCAATCTGTCCCTCATCCCAGCCCCTGGCAATCACTAATCTTCTTTTTGTCTGTATGAATTTGCCTTTTCTGAACATTTGATATATTGAATCATATCGACACAATACGTGGCTTTTTGTTTCTGGCTTCTTTCACTTAGCATAATGCTTTCAAGGTTTCAACATGTTTCCATGTTGTAGCATATTTCAGTTTCACATTTCACTTTATTCCTTTTTGTGAATGAATAATATTTCATTGTATGGATATATCACATTTTGTTTACCCATTCCATCAGCTAATGAACATTTGGATTAGTTCTACTTTTTGGTTATTTTGAACAATGCTTCTGTAAACGTTCATCTGTAAGATTTTGTGTAGACATATGCTTTCATTTCTCTTGGTTGTATACCTAGGAGTGGAATTGCTGGAGCATGTGGTAACTCTACATTTAGCTTTTTGAGGAAATGCCAAACTTTTCCACAGTAGCTGCACATTTTATATTTCCACTAGCAACATATGAGTGTTCAATTTCTCTACATCTTTGCCACTACTTGTTATTATCTCTCTTTTTGATACCCATTCTAGCAGATATGCTGTGGCACTTCATTGTGGTTTCAATTTGTATTTCTCTAATGATTAATGATGTTGACCAGTATTCCATGTGCTTGTTGGCCATTTATATATTTTCTTTGGTGAAATGTCTATTCAGATCATTTGCCCCCCTTTTTCTTTGGATGATTTGTCTTCTTATTTTTGAGTTGTAAGTGTTCTTTATATTCTAGATACAAATCCCTTATGAGATATATGATTTACAAATATTTTCTTCCATTCTATGGGTTGTCTTTTAACTTTCTTGATAGTGTCTTTTGAGCCTGTAAGTTTTTAACTTTTATGGAGTCCAATATATCTGGTTTTTTAAAAATTTTATTTTGTTGCTTGTGCTTTCGGTGTCATGTCTAAGAAATTGATGCCTAATTCAAGGTCACAATGATTTGTGCTTCTGTTTTCTTCTAAGAGTTGTATACTTTTAGTGCTTACATTTGGTTCTTTGATGAATTTTGTGTTAATTTTTGAATATGGTGTGAGGTAGGGATCTAACTTCATTCTTTTGCACATGGATATCCAATTGTCCCAGCACAATTTTTTGAAAAGACTACTCTTTCCCCATTGAGTTTTCTTGGCAACTTTGCCAAAAATCAGTCCATGTAAGGGTTTATTTTTGGACTCTGAATTCTATTCCAGTGATGTATGTCTAACTTTATGCCAGCACCACACTGTCTTGATTATTGTAAATTTGTAGTAAGTTTAAAATCAGGAAGTGTGAGTTCCCCAACTTGGCTCTTCTTTTCCAAGATTGTTTTGTCTATCCTGGGTCTCTTGCATTTCCATATACATTTTAGAATCATCATGTCTACTTATTCCATAGAGCCAGCTGGGGATTTTCCTAAGAATTACATTGAATCTGTAGATCAATTTGGGGAGTATTGCATCTTGACAATATCAAGTCTTCCAATCCATGAACAAAGGCTATCTTTCTATTTTTTTTAGGTCTTTAATATGTCTCAATGATGTTTTCTAGTTTTCAGTACACCCCTTGCTTTTCCTTTTTAAAATTCATTCCTAAGTATTTTGTTATTTTTTATAATATCATAATTGCAATGGTATCTGTCTTCTTAGTGTGTAAGTTGTGAATTATTTGATGAACAGTTTTCATAGGTTTTGATTACATAGTATTTTAACTGTTACGATTCTATGGAAAAAATAACATCACAACTTCGAAATAGACAGTTTTATGTGAAAGGCCAGCCAGATTATTTTGGCATTATTCTCTTGCTACTTACATGCTAAGCTCAAACTTCATCATCTTTCTTTCTGCCTTCCTGACTTTTGCCATATCTGCATGCCATTTAATATATTTTAAAAAATATAATCACTTTTTAAACTTAAATAAATTTATCTAAAAGGAAATTTTATATCAAAGATTTAGGGAGAAAATACATAATTCATTTCTAATATGTACTGCTGTAAATGTATTATTATTAAAATGTTTTCATGTACTACCTAAAGTTATTTTTATGTAATCACATGTTTACTACTCTTTGGGAATCTCTGCTATAACCAGCTTAATTTACTGGATGAAATAGTTTTCCTAAAATTTATTTTATGGTGGCTAGGTTATCCCTTTCTGACATGAAGCAGAGATTTAGAGTCATTATCAGAATACCTAGGCAAAAGACAGACGTAATTCCTCCAGTTCTTGATTTTTCTTTCCTAAGGAATAGCTAAAGAATATATATCAGTTAGTGATACTCTCATGAATAAAATCTGCTCTCATTCAATGCTCCATGGATTACATCATGCTGCTATCTGATAAATATAAATAATTTCCTTCTAGAGGGTAGAGACTGTGCATTTAACTTGCTTCATACAGCATGCAGCATAACATTATGTTCATTTGGGCACTTAATAAATGCAAGTTGATGATATAATGCATTTGTTAATCACCAATCATCCTGAAAAATAATGATGTCCCCAGAGCTGATGGGTCCACCCCAGAGTTTTCTTATTGAGGGTGGAACATTATGAGAGGCCTCCACTTAAAAGGAAACAGTAGAAAAACTGTTCAGCTTTTCAACAAAAAGAGGGAGCTTTTGTCCTTGATAATTAAATTTCTTTTCAAAGCTAAGAATTACCTGAATGTTTATTTTACTTGGCGAATAACAATATTTATTTAAATAAAAATTTAAAGCATTTCATCCAGAAAAGAAAACACTTCATCTCTGGATTTTTAAACGACTTTTCAATAGAAACCAGGCCACAGGATCCTTGGCGTGAAGAATTAGTTAAGGGTTAAGAGGTAGAGAAACAGACTCTTGGCTATCTCTTGACGCAAGCATGTTCAGATATTTAGAGAAACACCAAAATTAGCCTTATTTCACTTCTCTGTCTACCTGCAAACACTCCTGCCTCAAATTCCTAGTTCACGGTCTGTGAAGCTAGGGACAGTCTTCAAGAGGGAAAGGCCTTTTCTTATCGTTATTGCCATGGTCTAGCAGTGCAAGAGCTAAAAGAGTAGTTGTATTCTGACTAGTTACTACTAGAAATACATGATTCACGTAATTTGATTTTGAGCATAAAATTTCCTAGATGTTGCTCTTTGGAAAAAAAAGAATCAGTGCAGCCAAAGAAAGGTAGGAGGGTATCATTTAAAAAAATGCACAGGAGTATTTTGGAAGCTTTATAATCTAATACAGATTGTGAATTACTTTATAGACTGGTACCATGTTGCTATAGCCCTGCAAGATATACCTGAAATGAATTATAGTGGTTTTTAATTTACTTTTTCATTTTATTAAAGAAACAATGAGAGCCTTTCTCCTAAGAGCAGTTTATTGTACTGTGTCATGACCTGCGTCTTTCCCACTTATAAAATGTATGTTCCTGTATGTGTTTTGATTTCATTGTATCCTTGATTGAAGAGTTGTTAGCTTGATTAAAATGATGATAGGGCATCTATCTGACTGGTAATCTAAATAGAAATTCCTGCCCAAATGTGACAGGAAACTTCTTGATCAAATGCCCAGACTAAAGGTAATGTAATTATTTGTCTTCCTGTTGAACATGCCCTTTATATTTCAAGATGTTTGGATACTTGAATGCAGAGTTTAGGATTAATCAAACAGTCAGTATTCCCAAATCCTTAAACATCTATAGGGCTATAAATTTAGGTTGTTTGTTCTTTTAAGGCCAGAGAAGTTTGATTATAGCATCAAAATATAAAGTCTGGAGGATGAATTATTTTGCAAGAGTAAAATTAAAACTAGATCTACATTTTATTTCTTAGATTTTTTTTTTTTTTAGAATAGCGAATACATAAGCAGAGAGATCTGTGTGTTTAAGTAATAGAAAGTTAAAGTGAATGGCTAAAACGTCTAAGGTCAGGCCTCTTGGTGCTGAGAAGACTCAACCCTTTTGCCAGTACACATACACTTTTGCTTTGATATAGTCAAGGTTGTTGGTTTAAATAACTTCCCTTCCCCATCTTGTGTCTCTTAGGAATTGGGCACAACAAATCCAGCCCTCATGTACATTTGTCACCCTCCTTCCCTGCCTCTTTCTCCCTCCCTTCCTCCCAATGACTTGGATTCTCACTCCTTGTTGAAGTCATAGCTCCCCTTGTTTGTAGACCCAAACTAAGACAAGCCCCCTCTCACGCTTATTTGCCATAAAAAAATGTATATAAATTAGGATTTAGTTTTTTTTTATGTCCTGTGACCATACAGCTTTTAAGTAAAAAAGTTTCTGGATTAAGTTATCATTATGATTATTATGAATACAAAAATAATTAAAAATGTACATATGTTTTGATAATGAATGGTAAATACAAAAATAAACTTTTATTGGTAATATATTTCTTAATGAGATGGGCCAGTTCCCCTAATTAGATTATGTATCTGTGGATGATTATCCATGCTAAGGGTATTTCCTGAAACAATATACTATAGTAAGATTAGGATGGGTGAGAATTATGTTTTCCCTTGTAAGGGGGAAAATGGCTATCATGAAAGGGAATGTGGGCAAGAAAAACTTGCCTCTTTATCAAAGGTATTTTCTCAGGTAGAGTCTTGGGACATTTTAGAGTCCTTATGCAAATTGATTACCTAAAATATATCTATGAAGATTAGAGTGATGCCACTACAAGCCAAGGAGTGAGAGCAGCCATCAGCATAGGTAGTATATACTGAGGTATAAGCTTAGCCCAAGCCTCAGGCTCTCTACTAGAGGCTAAGGACTTTCTTAGATACAGAAACCCCTATGCCAAACTGAGCTCATTGCTTGCAGAATGCTGATTCCAAGGTATCTGGAAACAACCAAGAGACCTGGAGCATATTCCAGAGAACGTAGATTTTCTTCTAGGTATACCAGAGGCTTTGGAATTGTATATGAACTAAATTAATTTAGAGGCAATGGCCATAGATTTAGTGATATTAGTTCATCTTAGAGAAGTTTATAATCTTTAAACCGATTCTATAGTTAATACCCTATGAGAAATTTAGCTCCAAAGTAAAATTTTCGAAATGCTCTAATTCTCTGACAATTTCTCAGAGTGAATCTACTTTGTGTTTTCCTTGTCCTGATATTTATCATTGTCTTTTTCCTTTTTTAACTTGGAAGCTTCAGAGAAGGGAGAAATTAATAATTACTCACAACCCATGACCCAGAACTAATAGCTGTTAACATTTGGCTTTTTTGGTTTTTTGTCTTTTCTCTATGTGTATTCTTTAAAAAGATTATATAAGTAACCTAGAGTATTAGTTTCCTGTGGCTTCTGTAACAAATTACCACACACTGGTAATTTGCTATAGCCCTGTGACTATGTGGCTATAAACAATAGCCACAGTAGCAATAGTGACTTAAAACAATAGAAGTTTATTCTATCCTAGTTCTGGAGGACCTATGTCTGAAATCAGTTTCACCGGCCCAAAATATAAGATATTTTCAGTTCCATGCTCCCATTGGATGTTCTCAGAGAGAGTCCATTCCTTGCCTCTTCTAGCTTCTGGTGG
Source organism: Balaenoptera musculus (assembly GCF_009873245.2). Lineage (NCBI taxonomy): Eukaryota > Metazoa > Chordata > Mammalia > Artiodactyla > Balaenopteridae > Balaenoptera > Balaenoptera musculus. The sequence continues at coordinate 34,626,812 of NC_045794.1, read as the reverse complement.
GTGCTGCTATTGCTTGCTTTGTGGCTGTATCTCTCCAGTCTTCAAAGTCAACATCTTCAAATCTCTCTGTTCTATCTTCCTATTGCCTTCTTCTCCGTGCGTCTGTGTCAAATCTCTTCTACCTCTCTGTTATAAACATACTTGTGATTGCATTTAGAACTCATCCAGATAATGCAAGATAATCTCTTTATCTCAAAATCTTTAGTTCATTCATACCTACAAAATCTTTTTTATATAAAAGAACATTTTTAGGTTCTGGGATTAGAATCTGATATCTTTGATGGGGGGTGACATTTTCAGCCTACGACATGTATGAGTATATAGTCCATTTAAATTAGGATGTTGCAGATAGAGGTAAAATCCCACTTGATGTCTGCTCCCAGTTCCAGCCCTCTCTACATTCCCTTAGGAGTCATCACCATGTTTAGTTTGTTATCTTTCTAGTACTTTTAAGAACCTTTTACCTTTCCATACATGTACATCCATAGAAAATGTGTGGCATTGTTTTTGTGTGTGTGTGTATATGTAAGCCCCAAAATGTTAACAAGCTATTCTGGTCATTTTTGCAACTTAGCTTATTTTTACTCAAAATGTTTTTGGGATAAAGTTGCATTGATATACTTAAAAACACTATTTTTTAAAATTACAGCATTTCATCTTAAATATGTACCACATTTACTCTATTCCCTTATTTATGGATGTTTATTTCTATTTTTTGCTATTATATGCAATATCCTGTTACAGGCATCCTTCTGTATGGACATGTATTACTGAAAGTGTATGAAAGAAGAGATTTCCCTATAACCTGACCTACACTTCACGTTCTCAGATATTTTACATTTTGTTCAGGTTATTAATATATCTAGGCTTTATTTGTGTGTATTATTGACATAAAATTATAATTTTATTTTTTTCCATTTTGTTAGCCAATTTTCAAACATTACATATTAACTGTTCCACACTTTCCCATTTGCCTCTTCTGTCACATAGCAGGTTATTTTGTATGCATAAGTCTGCTTATTGTGTCTTCATTCTATATAGTGAAATAAGTTTTATATTAAGCCATTCTATTTACCTTTCTCTACAGCACTTGTCTACACTCAACTTGCTCATTTGTTCATGATCTCTTTCCTGCCACTGTAATATAAATTCTATTGATTTGTTCACCTTTGCCTCCCAGCACATAGAATAATACCTGGCACATAGTAGATGCTCAAAAAACATTTATTGAGTAAATTTTTCTAATGGCTAGCTTATACAGTCATTTTCAGTGATATTTCTCTGATCTATTATTACCTCTGTATGTGTGGTATGTGTCTGTGTGGGTGTGTCACTAGATATATAATATAGGTAAAATGTCTAGCCTTTAATTATACCTGAGAACTGCTTCATAATGTTGGGAGACATGTTGTTCTTTATGAGTCTCATATGTCTGCGTATCTTGTGAGCAGAGACACTGAGTGCCTTTGTTTAATACTATATTTTTGAGGATGTTTTTACACCAGAGGTGGCCCATGGATCAATTTGGCTTGCCATCTGTTGTTGTAAATAAAGTTTTATTAGAATTCGCCATATCTATTTATTTACATATTGTCTGTTTCTGCTTTTACACTACAATAGCAACGGTAGAGTAATTGCAACAGAGACCATATGGCCTGCAAAGCCCAACGTATTTACTATTTGTCCCTTTACAAAAAAATTTGCTGACGCATGGTATAGCAAATAGCCTTGGAAGACAGAAATAGTATCTCCCTTCAAAGCAAAAGACAGGCTTTTTTGTTGTCCGATATAACAAATATGTCATTCTTTGGTACCAGGTCAGGCAGGCTTACAGCCCATGATGAACCACTCGAATTCCCTACGTTCAGGATTCCAGTCCTGTAATGTAACCTACTACACATGCAGACATCACTGGCTCTCTGTACATCAACCTGTGGGGATGGGGCTCAGGGACACAGCACAAATACTGATACTCAGGCAGCTCTATTGCGGTGACTAATAAACTTTCCTTTGTCTCTGACTCCAGAGATTCCTGTCTTCTACAAGCATCCAGGAAACTGTGGCAGGCTGATTTATTAGCTTGCAAGTAGAGTAAAATCTCTGACATTTCACAGTTCTTGACCATAATATCTACCAGACTTTTATTTCCAAAATTTAAAACTAGTGTATCTATTGGCTGCAGAAAAATGCTCGATTAGCCTATAGCAAGTTACTTAAAATATCATTGTGACATAACAACTACCATTAAAATGCCTTTAGAAATTTCTGTGTCTGATCTACTCTGCCACATTTTCTTGAAGGTTTTTTTTATATCAACATCACAAAGGTAAGAACACATCTCAGATATGCTAGATCTTCTTTAACAAGGTATAGTGTAACTGAAATTTGTGATTTTTCTTTTCTTTTTGGCCTTAGATATATTTTTAATCTGTACTTCATAAGAGGACAAGAAGCTTACTACCTCCTAACAGACTTTTTATCTGGCCCCATTTGCACTGTTCTAATATCCTAGGAATTCTTGAATAATGCATATTTACTCTATGTGGTGTCATTATTGATCTTCTTGGTTCTTAATTTTATTTTTTAAAACTGTCATCATATCTAAGATCTCACAGATGTTCTGCTTTTTCATCCTCCACTCTCTCCCTGAGACATCTGCAAATTCATTATATATTTTCAAGATTTGAAGAGACTACTTATTGGGAGAAAATCACTATTTTTGGTAAATCATTAGCTTGTTAATGAACTCTTGAACAATTAATCTAAAATTCCACAATTAAAGAACATGACCATATTCTATGATACATATGACAGTATTCATAGCTCAAAGAGCAGAAATAAACACAGAAGAGATCCTTCTTCAGGTAAAAGCAAGTTCTGCCTGAAGTCTACAATAGAAGAAAAACAAACCAATAACTTTTTACCTTGAAGTTGTTGGATGAAAGATATAAAAATAAGATTTATATTATCTAAAGACAAGCTCATTTTTATAAAAAGGCTATAAGAAACTCTTTTACACACACATTTTTTTATTAATCCCACCATATACTTTATATCCTTTTAAAATAGTTGAAATGATCTCCCATAGTCAAAACAAAGTTGTCAGTGTGTTAGTCCATTTACAGCATGTTTTCAGAAAGATAATGGGTCACAGATGATGACATGAATCCTCATGAACTATTTTCTTATAAAAAGAGTTCATGACCCTTCAAGATAAGTGATATTATCATGCAAATAAGGAATAGAGAAGGAGACCCTATTTCAAAAATAAATTTTCATCTATTTTGACATTTAAATGGAATCACATTTTTCTGATAATAGATTTTTTTAAAGACAGAAGCCAACATCTAACATGATTATAGATGCTTAAATTAATGTGAAGAATGTGTTCCAAATGAGATGTTTGAAGGAGATGAAATTATCCTTGTTCTTTTAGCAACATCAAAAATGGTTGTAAGAAATTTGTTTCTTAGTTTTTCTTAGGACTGTGTGACCTTGAGCTAGCCAGCCATTGTACTTTCTTTATTTCCAAAAAAATTATTTAGATTAATAATCAGTGAGAAAAAGATTCTTGGAGACTTTAAAATAAGATAGATAATTATACTTTGTCAGTAAACGTTGCTGTATAGGTCAGCTTATGACTATCTGTCTTTCATAACAGCCACATGTCAAGGTTAACCATGGGCCATTATCATGACTCCTTAGAGATTTGGTCACTATTCATGATTTTACCTTTCCCTTTTATAACTTTCCAACCCTTTCTTTAATATTAACCTCCTCTTTTATAATAGCTTTCCTGGAAGTTGGTGGATCTGCCCTATTTCTTCCTTGTTTCCCCCAGCTATGCCAAAGGTTGCAGATATTATTAAGCTTTAATTTCTTTGCTGCCTGGACTGTCTGGAAATTCAACCATCTTTTCTTCACACAAGCCAAACCCAGTTTCATCAGTGACAGCTTGGCCACATGCCGAGGTCTTGCTTTTAGTTATTCTTGCCTGGTTATTTATTATAAAGCATGTATCACATGTAGTCGTTAGGAAAATATTATCAGTTGTAAAGAGTGAAAGCTATAATAAATTTTAAAATGTGGCAGTGAAGAATCTGATTGCTTACTGACTAAAACTAGAAAAAAAAATATCGTCATGACCCATAAGTCAGAATAAGATAATGGAACTGGTGGGGTTTCTGATGGGACTATTAAATTATTTGTTAAGTTTATATAAAAACCAATCATCTGATACACACAATTCTATGATTAGATATTTTTATAAACTCCATTTACAGTTGATGAACCTAAGTTTTAAGATAAATGAGTTGTTCTAGGAAATACACCTGGTGAGTTACAGAGAGGGTCTCAAACTCTAGTACTTAACTTCTCTACAACAGCATGCCTACCTTGGGAGTTAAAAGAGAAGATATAAGTTACATTATAACAGGAGAAAAGAGGAGGAGAAGATATTCACGTTTCATGTAATTCCCCAGTTTTTTCCTTTTCTATTTGTCCAGAAAATATCTTTTACTATTCCAAATTATTGCTAAAATGTATTTATTTGAGGAGGATGGAGGGTGGTTTCAGGCTTTTCTATCCATCTCCATTAGAATAGATTAATTTATTACAGTTGTTACTTCAATTTAGCCATTTCGGAAGAACTTAAGAGTTTGTTGGCAGTTGAGAACTGAGAGAGTCAATTTTAATAGGAAACAGGGATTTGCCTTGGAGGGGGTTGTGGTGTGGTGACTGGAAAGAATGAGAGAGAGAAGAGTGTGGGAGTTGAAAGGATATGAAAAGGAACCCTAGATAAATTTAGCCCATTCTCTTCTGTGCTAAGGGCCAGACAAGAAAGCTGGGATGGAAGTCAGGCAAGGCTAAGGTTAGCAAAATGATACTCTGATTCAATTTTCTTTCCTGCCTTATTCATCTTATCCTGTTTTCAGAAAGCCATTGTCAAAAGATAGGGTTTCATGGTGGAGCCCTTCTGTTCATGTCAGTTAAGAGAGCAATCTGTTGCGGTTAAGATTGACAGGGGTGAACTGAAGTGGGTGGGGAGGCAGAGGTAGTAGCTGCCTCTTGTGCTTTGTTCTATCATTAATGGGAAACAGACAGTCCAAACACCTCTTGTAAATGCTCAAATCTACCTCAATCAGACACTGTAAGCACTATTATGGCATCCTTTATTCTGTCTTTATCTTATGAGTATGTGGACCTTTTTTAAAAAGGCACCAGCATTTTTACAACATGCTTCATTCTACTAAGACTTATCTGAATTGAAATTACTGAGCTCCTTCTTAGGATCCAGTTACGTGCCAATGCACACATTTGCCCTTCATAGACCTGTTCTTTTACAGTGACTTAAAGGGCTTAAAGGGCAGCTGGGTATTTTATATATAAAGAGAGAATTTTTTATAAGAATGTCCTCATATTTGGTGAAGAAATTTTACCTAAAATGAAATACAATGAAGGAGTTACAGATTCTATTTCAATTTAATAACATGTCCTTTAAAACACGAAGATTTATTTAAAAGCCTAGCTATTCCTTTCCAAGTAGAATAACCTTTCTACACAAATTCCTTTTGATTCATGAGTTCTTTCCTACTTAGAAAGTTTTCATTCCTTAATGACATATTCACTCAATGATAGGATTATATAAGAACTACAGATAAAGTCAGCTAAAGAATAAAGAATGTAATTTTTTGTTAGACGTCTTTAAAATAATTTTAGAAAGATGAAGTAATTTAAAATAAATATTCTAAATTTTGGTGTTTAGTGTTCTCCAATTTTGTGGTGGACTAGATCATTAATCAGTAGGCTGTAAATTATGAGATGAGTCAATGACTGCGCATATGGGATTATAATCTGTAGAAAAATAGTAACTGAAATGATTTATTTGGATGAATGCAACATATATTTCACTATTTTGTAAATTTCTACAGTTTGATTTAAATAATGATTTCAGGGAATTTACCAGAATCCTTTATCTTAAGTTTACAGATGTGAAACCAAGCAGGACCCTGCGGGACCTCTGTGGGGACAGACCCCTGTTTCCCCTGCCTCTTGTTTGTAGAAAACTTCAGCCTCCTAGACCTTCCCTGAGTTCCAAAGAGAAAATTTAATCAGAGAAGCAAGAAAATGCAGAAACAAAGGAAAGCAGTCAAGGAAGACAAAATAATAATAGTTTAGCCATAAAACAAAGTCAAGGACCTTTAGTTCCTCCTCAAGAACTATAGATAATATCCTGAGCCACATCCCTGAGTTGTTTTGCAGATACTAAAAAATCCCCACCAGGTAGAAGCTAACTGCATGATGACCATATGCACATAGCCACCAGGCTGGCTGGAGTCTGAGGATTGATAATGTTGACTCCCAAAATACCACCCTGTTACCTCACTACCAGCCAGTCAGAAGAATGCCCACAGGCTGATCAGGTACCATGCGATCCCCTCCCTCACTTTGCCTTTATAAACCTTTCCCTGAAAGCCATCTGAGAGTTCAAGTTTTTTGAGCATTAGCTGCCTGTTATCCTTGCTTGGACTTGCAATAAATGCTGTGCTTTCCTTCACCACAACCTAGTATCTGTAGATTGGCTTTGCTGCAGTTCGGGCGAGCAGACCCAGGTTTGGTTTGGTAACAGATGATTATTTGCATATAACTTGCTTCTTAATCTGAGGACACATTTGGACTTTAAAATGTACTAACAGTTTATAGTGAGGTGAGTAGCTCACTGTAATCCAAGACAAGTGTTTGACAAATGCAAAAACTGCTCCTCAACGTTTTCCCCCAAAAGGCAAGTTAATTTAAATACTTTCCTGATACTTAGAAAAGTCCTAATTTTCTACCACCTTTGTCAGGTCTCTCATGGTCCATATTCTGTACTTTCCCTTTAATTATTGACTTGTTTATTCATATGTTGTTTAATTCAGGCCAAAGTGACTACAAAGGAAAGGCTTTGGGCTATTAGGTGGAGATTACAATTGTGTTCTTACTTCAGGTGTAGAAAGGGCCAATTGTGAGTTTTTTTTGGAAAGAATCTATCCCAGCCTCTGTGCTGTGTATGAGGTTGGAGCCATAGTGGTTAGCTGGTTTCCCTTCAAGGGTTTGAGAGAGAGTAACAGATAGCTTACTAGCCTTGCCAATTATTTTCTAAACTCTGAAAATTTTCATCTATCTTGAAAGCAAAAAGGTGATCCTAGATTTTCAAAAGATGAGCAAGACGGGTTAAATTCGTAGCTATTTCTGATTTTGAATATTGCTATTTATTTTAAGAATAGTAATACAACTCATTAAGATGCATTTAAAATCATTTAGAATGCTTCAATTCAGTGGTAGGTGGAGTTGGAAGCGATTCTAATTAATTCATTTTCAGGCAAATTCACTGGATTAGAATTTCTGATAACATACATTAACTTTTTGGACTATTTAAATTTTTGGTAATAAGCGCATCTGCAGTAAAATAGTAGGTGATATTCAACCAACCTAAAAAATACAATGTTTCTTTAAAGCTTTAGCACAGAAATTGTGGATATGGAAATTATTTTGATAAATAAAAATATTGCATATGTTAAAAAGTTGAACAGAGCATCTACTTAGAAATATATTATCAGAGGAGGAAGACTCCAAAGAAACACAGTGATTAGAAAGCCAGGAGAGATCATTGTCAAGGTGGTCAAGGGAGTAAAGTTTGGAGAAACAGTGAGAGTGGACCGTGTTAATGCAGCAGAAAGTTCCAGTAAAGTGAAGACCGAGAAGGTTACATTGCATCTGGCAATTTGGGGTTTATTGGTGACCTTTCTGAAAGCAGTTTGAGTGGAATGGTACAGTTGGAGATCGGGTTGCTGAGGCTGCAAGATAAAATGGGGCGTGAGAAATTAGCGGTGGAAGATTAGGTTCATTTTTCAAGTCCGGGTGGTTAAAGGAAGGCACTAGGAAATGACAGGGTTGAGGGGGAGTTTTGAGGGAGAAAGGCAATCAAATGTTCTGTACACAGGAGAGAAAAGCCCACGGTCAGGAGAGAAGGTAAAAAGAAAGGAGAAGAGGTCAATAAATTCTTGTTGAAGCCCTGAATTCCTTTATTCTATTAGTACAAATGGAGTTACACCAAGAAGCAGCTTCTTTTTGCTCTGTTTAAAGTTCAAAATCAGGACAAGGTAAAAATAATTTCTAAAAATTATAAAAGTGTATTTGTGTCTAAAGTTTATTGATGATGCATACTTTCCCAAGGTATTTTTAAAAATCTATTTCCATCATTCTTTGTCCTTATCAAATTTCATCCAGTTGGAAAGTGTTTCTTATTTCCTATTTTGGAGAAGATTTTGGGTAAGATTAATATTTCTTAAATGCTTAGTAAAATTCACCAATAGCCACCTGTGACTAGATTTTTCTTTGTGGGAGGATTTTTATTATTATTCGATTCATGTAATGATACAGAAATATATGTATATTTACAAACATAGGACTCTTCAAAGTTTCTATTTCTTCTTTGTCAGTGTTGATAAGTTGTGTTTTTCTAGAAATTTGTCTATCTCATTTAAAATTTAAAATTAATTGGCATTTTTGATAATTTTTATTGCCTTCAAATATTGGTAGGAAATATAAATCATTCCTGATATAGGCAATTTGTACTTTTTTCTCTTTTTCCTTGGTCAGTCTTCTCAGAGATTTACAAATTTTATTAGTCTCTTCAAAGAATTAAACTTTTGGGGCTTCCCTGGTGGCGCAGTGGCTGAGAATCTGCCTGCCAATGCAGGGGACACGGGTTCGAGCCCTGGTCTGGGAAGATCCCACATGCCGTGGAGCAACTGGGCCCGTGAGCCACAACTACTGAGCCTGCGCGTCTGGAGCCTGTGCTCCGCAGCAAGAGAGGCCACGATAGTGAGAGGCCCGTGCACCGTGATGAAGAGTGGCCCCCGCTTGCCGCAACTAGAGAAAGCCCTTGCACAGAAACGAAGACCCAACACAGCCAAAAATAAATAAACAAATAAATTTAAGAAAAAAAAAAAGAAAAGAGCCTCTTATTAAAAAAAAAAAAAAAAAAAAGAATTAAACTTTTGGTTTTGTTGACTATATTTCACTGATTTCTGCTCTTATCTTTATTATTTCCTTTCTTCTACTTTCTTTGGGTTTAATTTGTTCTTCTTTTCCTAACTTCCTAAGATGGATACTTAGATAATCTATCTCAACCTTTATTCTTTTCTAATATAAGCATTTAAAGACAAACTTTCCTTTAAGCACAGCTCTACTTGCATAGCACAAGTTTGAAATATCATACATTCATTATGATTCAGCTCAAAATATTTTTTAATTCAGATCTTTCTTATTCAACTCGTGGGCTATTTAGAAGTGTATTCTTAAGTTTCAAAACATTTGAGGTTTTAAAAATGGTATTTTTGGTATTGATTTCGAGCTTAGTCCTACTGTAGTAACAGAACTTCTCCCTGTTAATTCAGTCATTTTAAATTTGTTGAGATTTGCTCTGTTACTTAGCATATGCTAATTCTGGTAAATGTTTTATGTACACTTAAAAGTAGTGTATATTCTGAAGTTTGGGGTGAGGTGATATATGTATACTAATTAGGTCAATTTTGATAATTGTGTTATTCAAATTGTCTATGTCTTCACTGTGTGTGTCTGTGTGTGTGTGTGAGTGTGTCCTTGTTCTGTCAATTGCTGAGGTAAGTGTATGTATTAAAATCTACCTTTATGCTTACATATTTGTCTGTTTCTCCTTTTAGTTTTTATCAAATTTTGCTTTATATACCTTGAGGCTGTGTTACTACGTGCATACAAATTTGAGTTTTACATTTTTTTTGGTGGATTGACACTTCCACCATAATGAAATGCCTCTATTTCTAGTAACAGTTCTGCCTTAAAGTTTATTGTGTGATATAGCTATATAAGTATATCTATATAAGTATATTGCTTCTTACAGTTTGTGTGGTATATCTTTATGTACTTAAAAAAAAACATTTTTGTATCTTTATGTCTTGATGTGTCTCTTGTAAGCATATAGTTGTTATTTAATTCATTCTAGTGATCTTTGATTTATAATTGCAGTATTGAGTTCTTTTACATTAAGATAATTATTGGTATATTTAGCTTAAATCTATTTTTTATTATTTTCTTGTGTTTTATTTTCCATTTTCTCTCCTTTCCTTCTTTCTTTAGGGTTAATCAGGTAGTTGTTATTGTTCCATTTTTTAAAATCTCAGGCTGTAGGGAGCAAAAGGATGAGAAATTATACTCACTTATACTTCGTGTACTTTCGTGGAATCACTTTTTCTTGTTCCTATATTTTAAAATAGATTTTGTAAAAATATAGCTGTCTATTTTGCTCAGAGTTTCTGAGAAGTTATTTTGGACAGTTTATTACAGCATTTTCTAGCACCTTCATGTGAAATCAGGGAAGGTTATTTTTTGGATCACATTTCAAAAGGGTCATGTCAAACAGGTAGGGAGTTGTGGCAGAAGTAAAGTATGCAGATTTTACCTTTGATTTATCTTGAAAGTGAGAGGAGATTATGATTGTTTGATTGTTGTCAATGAATCATTAAGATCAGCATTCCTCTTACAGGAAAAGTCTGCCTCAAATCAATAGGATAAAAAAAGTAAAAAAAAAAAAAAAAAGAAGAAGTTAAAATAACTACTGTGTTATTTCTGAAGTAAATAATTATGGAATAATGTGCATATAACTACCTCAACATGTAAAGGGTCAGTTGCTCCATTAAATACTTCAGAGGTGGATATATAATTATTGGGTATCTTAGTTCTTGTTTTCTCTATTAAATAGTATAAGGACAATGCAACAAATACAGAAGGCTTTTTGTTGTTGTTGTTGTTTCAGTACTTTTTCCTATGAGACTCTGGGCAAATTTCTAAAAATATTTGTACCTATTTTAGCAGGGTAACTAAATATCACTGCATGTTAAAATTTTGATTCATTCTGTCAATGTGCTTGGACTGCAGAAGATAATTATGAGATAAACTGAAACCTTGATTTTATGTTGTCTGTGAGCCTCTGAAATTTCCAGTTTTTGTCATAAATCATCTAATGCAGTTGAAGCAAATTGAATTTGGATTGTAATTCAAGCGTTTTACCACCTAACTTTAAATTTGGCTTTAATTTCCTCGCCTGTTGGTTAAGAGTTCATAAAATGTTTGCATGTGGCTATTTCTGGGAAGTGAAGTGCCTCCAGTGTGTTTTACAGTTTCCCCAGAACCAGAAACTCTGCATCCTGGGGAAATTTTCATTCTACTGATTGTGAAGAAAAGCAATGATATAAATATAGATGATTTTCCCTCCTCTGTGTTCCTTTATCCCATCCCCAAATGAATCCAAACAACATAAACTGACTAAACTCTTCTAAATAGATGAAATATGTTAAGAATGATAAACCAAGCAGGATAAAAAAAACTCTAAGCACCACTATAGGTACCTAATAGACACTTACCTAGCACTTACCATATGCCAGACCTTGAGCTAAACATTTTCAAATGTTAACTCATTTTGAGTATCCTAACACCCCTAAGAGGTGTTAAGATACTGTTAAGAGGTGTAAGATACTGTTATTATTCCTCACAGTTTCCACATGAGGAAATGTAGGTATTGAGAGGTTGAGAAACATGGCAAAGGTCACAAAACCTCTAGCAATGGAGCTGGGATTCCAACTCTCCCATGTGTGTTTCTAACTGCCTAATTGTGCTGCATCTCAGTAAATGATGATGAATTTATTGATTATTTTAAGTAATAAATGATGACCTGGTGAATCTGTATTTATAGTGAGTGCTTTACAATTAGTGTGTAGCCTCCTAGCCTGTCTCCCTCATTAGGTGGTAAGAAATGTGAGGAAAGAAACATTATCTGATTTATCTTTGTATTCTCTGAGTTTTTTTTTAGCAAACCACACCATAAGCGTTCAACCATCTGTACTCTAAATGGAGTCTTATTTGCAGGTGAATGAACAGTCCCTCATAATAAACCTCATATTGCCCCGAATTAGGCCTTTAACTTCTCAGATTGCCTAATTGCCCAGCAGTTAGATTCAGTGTAAGGTCACTGCACTGAACATCTCCAGGAGGTGTCACTCACATTGTATACGTGGCACACAGAGTACAAATATTACTAAAAATGTATAAATATATAACATAATAGCTTATTTTAGGGCATTCCTATATGTAATTATCTTTTGAACAGCTGTCAATTTGGGAACCTATGTTTTATTACGTATCATAAAGAACTTATTCATCCAACTTTTTTCCTATACTATGTGGTTTTTTCACAAACTTAGAAAGTACTGTTTCACATGGGAATACTGACCATAAATAGAAAAAAAAAATCGATTTTATTTTATTGGGCATATTCTGGGAAAACCGAAAGTCCAAGCCATGCCTCTGGCTACAGTTGGGGTGACTGGCCAGTGAGGTGTGCAGGAAGGGGGCTCACTGATTCTCTTTCAGTGAGTCCTCGCTCACTGAAGACTGTGAACGTGGTGCGGCCACCAACTGCTTCAAAAGGAACAGCCCAGCATTTATCTGAGAAGAATGTTTTGAACCAGAACGGTAATACCAGACCATGGAAACGTGTTCGGAAACCACTGGGCTAGATGAGCTTCTTGAATTTGACTGTAAATTACCTGATTTTGGAAATACAAACAAAACAAAAAACCCAACCACACAGACACTGCTTGCAAAGCATTTGTGATATAGCTACGGAAATAAAACAGGACCGAAAGAATACAAAGGAATTACATGCCAAATGAATGAACTAACTGTAGAGAGATCAGAAGGTTTGAGAATGATGGAAAGCCTCAGGGAAGATGGGAAATTTGATCTGGGCCATAAAGAACTAGTAGGATTTGAAAAAGTAAAAGGAGAAAGAGAAGTCTTTCTAGGTGGGAGGAAGAGTGTGAGTAGAGGCCCAAAGGAGTGGGCTCATCATAGATCACGCCAGTGCCAGTGGGGGCTTTACCAGCCGAAGTGGAATGGGTCTTACAGAAGAGTGAAAAAATGTTGATTTCATAAGAAAGGACAAAATTAAATGGCTCTAGAAAGTTAGGTCTCAGAGTTAGACTGTGAACTGTGATGAATGACATGTATAGATATTGGAGAAGCAGAATGATTTTACATAATTTCTTTAGCATGTATATTTATTGAGTACTACAGTGTGTCAGACACCGTGCAGAGTCCCTTTAAGGAGACGATATGTCAGATGTAGTCAGTGCTGCTAAATGTTTAACAACTGGCTCCCTGGGGGAAAATGATCCCCGATTCATAGTATTCGCTGACTACTGTGTTATCAGTGCCCCTGCCATGGCCAGTTTCAAGCTGTTCACACAGAATTCAGAGTTGAGAAGAGATGGGCACAGTCTGGTCTTGCCAGCTGGTGCGAACCAGCTCCAGCCCACCCCTGGATAATCCCAGCTCTCATGACTCTTAAAAGTGATGTCTTTGCAAGAGTCATCTAGCAATATTGCTGAGGGTAACTTGTCAGAGGAAGGGCACAGCAGCCCAGCCAACTGGCTGTTTGCTGTATCCAGGCACAAAGCAATATGCAGAAGTGGCAGCAGTGGAAATGGGGAGAAAAAGGTGGATAATGGAATCATTTCTAAAGGAAGAAATGGCTGGATTTGGAAACAACTGTGGGTGATAAAGGGAAAGTCAAAGATTGACTTCAGAGCATTGAATTCAGGAGACTGGGAGAACTATTATTAGAAACAGAATGATTGGCATATTAGCTGTCCCAGCTCTCCACTCCCGTGCCCTTTCACCTCAGCAGCTGAGGCTCTTTCACTTCTTTTTTTGGCTTAATCCTATCCCTGGCTCTGGGACTAATCTTGGCCTATGCAAAGGAAGTTCTTAAAAACTTTATGAGAAGCAGCTGTGTGATAAAATGAACTCGACCAAGTCCTGGGTTCAGGAACTGAAGGTTTGGTTTCAAATCCTGGCTTTACTACTTGCTAGCAATGTGGCCTTGGACAGTTTGCTTCCAACTATTAGCCTTTAGTTTCCTCATCTGAAAAAGTAGGATCATTATGATTAACATTTCACTTTCATATATACTATCTCATTTAATCCTCAAGACAATCCTATACAGAAGACTATTCAGGTATTATTAATGCCCTATATTCCTTATGAGGAAAATACAAGTTAGAGGACTTAGGATTCATAGTTAATGACAGAAACAGGAATCCTCCAGGTGTTTTGACTGCAAATGTATTTAATGACAGTTATAATTTTTTAAAATCCTGACTACAGGCCAGGGATTTTATATGTGCTAAGTTCTCTACTTATATTACCCCCATTAATCTCACCATCACATTGTGAGCTACAATCTCTATATAAAGAAGTTGAGGTTTAGAACTGAAGTAAATTGCCCACATTCAGAAAGCTATTAAGTAGTGAAATCCGTGTGCTCTCCGTGACACACTAGTTCTCTTACTCTTTTTTAAGGGATGGTATATCCGATGTTATAATAAATGTAAAAGTATTTGCCAAAGTTAACGCCACTGTGGATTTCATTTTGTTATTAAATCTCATTTGAGTTAATCATTCACAATTATTACAAATACGTAAGAAGTACAAATAGAGTTCAATCACCATATTTTAATAGTCATACCTTTACTGCTCTAGATCAAAGTATAAGATTATATTTTTCAGAACATATTTTAATCATATTATTTTAATTAGAAGGATGAATGAACAATTAGGCTTTATAATTTAAATTAACATTCATTTGATAATGCAGTCATGATTTTAGGAGTATGATTATTTTGCATTTTTAAATGTATATTGCAGACAGAATTTTACATTTTATAAAAAATATTTATGTATTTCTAGGAGCTATGAAAGTGACCATCATTTAAGAAAATTTGGAAAACTATTTCCACAAATCAAGAAATAAATTTAAATGACACAATTAGTAGATAGATTCAATTTCTTTCAAAGAAAGTATTTCTGGGAAGTTCCTGAGGAAAAATACCATCTGACCAAAGGCCATTCAAACTGCTGGGATGCAAGGACAAACCTAAACTATTTCAGGAAATTATATTTAAGTTGCTTAATTATCAGTTTTTCCTATAACTCCAATTAAACATAAATCCAAGAAGTGTGTCCAATTATAAGGTTATACAATTAAGTCTCTTTGTAAAATTATAAATTATTGGAAATAAACAAATAAGCTAGGCAAATTTCTTCCTTTCCTTGGGACATTGGACAAAATTGCTCTATGAAGTAATACCAAATTTGTAATGTGTCCTTTGAAAATTCAACCTATATACTGTTATACCAATGCCTTTACTTAGAAATGTTTTAATTGTGCCCTTGAAATAGCTTTATTAGATCTATTTGGCCAGAGATAATAAAAACTTCTGATGGATATATAGAAGTGTTAATATAGCATGTTTTACTTCCTAGATATCTCCTTGCAAAATATTGCTAGAAAAAGAAATCATTACAATATATTTGCATGATTTCCTGTGTGTTTGATCAAATTAGAGAAACAGATGGTGATCTTCCAATGGTTTTGTGTTATGGATCTTGGTGTCTACATAAAGCTGCAACTCTCCTAACCAAGTCAGCTCTCTCTTCTGGGCCAGAAGATACTCTGCTGGGTTTTCTTTCATATATGTTCTTCTAGATTTTCCATCAGTAAACAATCCTCTAACTTATTTGACAGAATCCATTGATATAATATCTTCCTTTTAAAAATCACACAAATAATGTCATTAAACGACAGATTATAGAAATCATACAGAATGCTATCATTAAAAATAATCTAATTGTTTTAATCTCCCATAATTCCTTTTGAGATTATTTAAATCTAAACCGAATATTCTTCAGACCCTAAACCCAATTTCTGAAATTGTCATCTTAACTTGTATTCTAAAATATTTCCCGGGGCTTCCCTGGTGGCACAGTGGTTGAGAGTCTGCCTGCCAATGCAGGGGACACGGGTTCAAGCCCTGGTCTGGGAAGATCCCACATGACGCGGAGCAGCTAGGCCCGTGAGCCACAATTACTGAGCCTGCGCGTCTGGAGCCTGTGCTCCGCAACAAGAGAGGCTGCGATAGTGAGAGGCCCGCGCACCGCGATGAGGAGTGGCCCCCGCTTGCCGCAACTAGAGAAAGCCCTCGCAGAGAAACGAAGACCCAACACAGCCATAAATAAATAAAATTAAAAAAAAAAAATTCCCTAAATAGTATTTTCTCAGGAATTTAAACAAAAGAACCTATGAAACCCATAAAATTTTATCATTCTGACCTCTACCCATATCTCAGTTTGGGTTCCCAGGAACTCAAAAGAGAGTAGTATGTGGGATATTTATTAGGGGGTATTCTTCTAGGAAGAAGGAATGTGACAGAAGCAGAAGTGGGCAGAGAAACAAGTTGAGCTGTGATATGGTCCTAATGAGAGTCTCAGCCAATACTTGCAGGGGGGAGGCTCTGGAACTGAGGTGGTCCTTCAGATTATCCTGAGTTGGGGCAAGGAGGCTAGACTTTACACTCTGTATAGATTAGTCACTGGATGTGGACTGACCTTGGAATGAGAAATGACCTTGGGGAGAGGCAATTTTTTAAGCCAAGGCATGCCACCTAAAGAGGGCTGTTTTCAGGCCACACTCTCAGTGGCTCTGTTCTTATTTATTTTGACTTGATTTCGTTAGAGACCAATTTCCCCCCACTGATGTTCAGTGAGAGTGAAGATAATCCAAGCAAGTGGTCTATTACTTAAACTCATGGCAGTTTTGAATTGGAGTTCTTTGATGGCATTAACAGGTCTGGTGTAACTTTCCTCCAATAACACATGTCTATAATCATGGTTGGGTTGACACTTAAGAAATAAAGGAAAAATCAAGATGGCAATGTAAAATATCAGTATATGCAGTTTATTCTATCACCATAAAATTCTAGACTCCCATACATTGAGAAAGAATGGAGTATAAGATGGAGAAGCTTTTTTTTTTTTTTTTACAAGATAAACTCATAACAGGATGTCAAGTGAGATTTTTCCCATTTTCCTTGAATTTCTGCTAAGGCCAAAAGCTAAGATGAAGAGTTCCTAAATCCCTGTATCCTACATTCAAGGAGCTTCTGGAAGTCAAGATTAGCCACCTTCCTGCAGGTCTTACTTAATTAACTAGATTACCTATAACCACCTTCACCTCCTCTCCCAGCAGTTAAAGTAAAAATAGGCCAAAGAGAGAGCAAGAGTCATCAGTCTTTTGGTGAGAGTGGTGTCCATGAAGAGAGGCTGAGAGGAAGGGGCTGTTCCCAATCCTCAGTATCAAGGGGAAGTGTTCTGAGATAATCACTATAAAAGATTAATGATGTAGCAAGGAGGAGGAACTTAAATCTTTTTTCTCCTGGTTGTTAACAGGTTGTAAATAATTTTGCTGATTTGCTTCTGGACTACCTGAGCAGGGAAAGGGAAAATTAGAGAGAGATCTGGGGCTTCTGGGGGCATGAGACCCTCACTCTTACTTGTTGGTCTGGCAAGCATAGATGAATTTCTCACAGAAGAGGGCTGGTCTTGGCCTGGGTTGCTGCTATTTCCCCTGGATCAAGAGCTCAGCAGTGGGAGACTGCAGACAGGCTTCCTTTCGTGGAGGTTGAGGAGTGAATAAGAAGACAAAATGGAGATGACCTCCTGCTTCAGGAAACTATTCAATAGTAAGGACCCTGGAAGAGCCAGGATTTGGATACCTGCCACACTGAGGTCACTGACAGTCAGTGTTTAGCAGTTAAGAGTGACGTCTCCAAAGAAAGGACTGCTATGGGCTGTCACGTAAGGGTTCAGTAAACCAGGCACTTTAGATGTTGCACTGCCTTCCTCAATTCTGAAAGTTGAGCTAGTGTGGGTCCCCCTCTGGGAAAGCAAGTATTAGCAGGAAATTCTACTGATCCAGGGTGATCTTCTATTTTGTTGGTTCTTACTTTGCCAAGCAGTGCTGAGTCTATAAATAGAAGGTTCTTCATGACTGCAATTGGAGAATTGCAGTTGTTTGCCTGACTTTATATAATATTCTGCCTTACTAATTGTGTGATCTTGGGCAATTTAGTGAATATTTCTGTGCCCCAGTTTCCTTATCTGTTATTTGGGAATAATAAAAATGCTATATTATACGGTTGTTGTGAGGTTGAAGAGCACACAGTTCATGCAGATCATTCAGCATAGGGCCTGGGATGTTGTATGTCCTCAATAAATGTTTATTGTTAATGAGTAGGGTTATGTCTTGTCATTTCATTGTTTGATATTGAACTCTGCCATGAATCTGTAGCTCAAGTGGCTGGAATTCTGTTGACATCCTACCTTCTAAAGGTAAATAAAGCTTTTGTCTGCATTCCCAGCCATTGGTGAAGTTTCTCATTCAAATAAATTCCTGGTATTGCCATTTTCTTGGCTTAGACTAATGAGCCTCAAAACTCAGGGTACTTAAAAACCATTTGGGGGGTACTTCAAAACCATTTGGGGGGTACTTCTAAAAATACACATCTTCATAACTTCATTCATAGAAATTCTGATTCAGTAGATCTGGGGTGGAGCTCAGAAAGTCATCTGTAGATCACAGTTCCATAAATACTGGCCTAGAGTAGTATTGTAGAATTCTGTTGGTGGGATCATTCATCATCCAGCACCCACTTAGATATTGATATTGGCCTAGAATTAACAAATATTTATTGAGCATCTACCATATGCCAGGCACTTTTACAAGCATTCAAAATACAGTCATAAATAAGATAACGTCCCTACTCCCAAGTAGTTCCCAGTGTAATGGGAGAGACTAAGTCAATCAGCACTTATAAAAAAACACAACATACTGTTCTATCTGCAAAAAGTCTATTTCTTCCCCTTTTGTCCTGTTAACTTATCAAATTCCCTTCCCTGACCTTCTTAATTAGTTCAAATACCCATATTTTATTCTCTCACAACACTGTGTGCCTCTTTTTTGTAATGGTTATTATTGTTGTAATTTTTCCTTTTGTGGTTCTTATTCAATTTTCTTTCTTTTATACTTGACTGCTTCTCAGCACAGAACTTGTCTGTATTTACTTACCTTTATATTCCAAGCACTTAAAGTTCAATAATTATTGATTGATTGAATGAACATATGAATGGGATAAATTCTGTGATAGGAGTAAATGAAGGGTAAAAGAGAAGTACATAGGAAAGAGACCAGAACCAGGCTTAGAAGGTCAGAGACAATCCATCAGAGAAAGTGCTAGCAAACTGCAATGTGAGGAATGAACAAAAGTGAGGTGTGTGAATATCATGGGTCAAAAGTGATTTAGTATGTGGTTTGGTCTGTGGGACAGAGACTCAAATATCTGGCTGTCATGAGCCTGTAGATAGTTATTGAAGCCACAGAGGTGAAGAATATTACTTAGGGAGAGTGCATGGTGTGATAGGTGAAAAAAAGAAAAAAGCCAAGGACAGACTTCTGAGATGATAAGAAATATCATCACCCCTCAAGTTAATGGATTTCTTCTTTTAATATATCTTATTCTAACAGACAACTCTCAGTGTAGCCAAATTTTTTCAGGAGTAGCCATCTTTACAGACATTCTTACTTATTTAGTATGAAAATGTGTTTGAAAGTCTGATCAACAGATTTACATATTAAAAAGTGGAGTCCGTTTCCAGGGAGCCAGAAAACAAAAGCTTTCTAACAATGGCTTGTGCAGGCTTTGCCTCCTTTGGACCCAGGTGGAATCGTTTATGAGTGAGAATGTTCACAGGCCCCAGGCAAGGGTCCTCCAGGCATTTTCCCTCCTAACTTTCTCTGCCTGACCCTAGGCCAGGTAATCACAAACAGTTGACTTTGAGACTTCTAAACATGACTATGTGGATGGCTGGAATAGCTTTTGGGAAACATTTTTGATTTCAGTTTCTAATCCAATGGAAATGAAGGAAGGGCTCACCCAATGCATGTGACTCCCTCCCATCTTTTCCCCTCACCCCACTGACCTCCCTAATGTGTCATCTGTCATCCCAAACAACCCATCACCTTCCACCACTGCAGGAAGAGTGGGAATGAAGATGATAAGGTAAGGCCAGAGATGGGGTGAGAAGGAAACTCTGGCTGGGGGAAGGGACTTGAACGTGGGTCCAAGACCCCAAATAAGCAAGCAAAATATAGATTCCTGTGGGTGGGCTCTGAAAATCAGGAAACCAGGGGGTTCCTTCTGCCAAACGCTCCTCTACAATTCCCCTACAAATGAACTGTTCAGTGGTGTCAACATATTATATATGAAAATACTTTTGTGTGAACTGAAGCTGTGGTAAGCACAGGCTGTGGTCCTGGACATTTTTGGATACTGAAGACAAGGTCCCTCCTCCAGGAGTTCACAGGCCAGTTGTGAGACAATCCATGTGTAACCAAAGTGCCCTTTACACTAGATGCTGCATATAAGCCACTCTCAGCTGAATCCACCCCCCCAACCCGCCGTAGACTTGCTTTGTATGGTGCCTCATAGTGTTTTAATAAAATCATAAATTCATTGGCTTCATTTAAAAACAGAGTTTTCACATGAACATTTCTGGGTTTTCTGAAAAAAATCAGAATGTCTGGCATTTCTAGGTGAAAACACTTCCTCTGGCAAAAACAAGCAGCTGCCCCTTTTAGATGAGGCAGGCCCTCCAGTGCTCATCACTCAGGTAATAGACGTGTTTAGGGTTCTTGAGTTTGTAACACCTACTCTGCTCCTGGCGGGCTATAAATACTATTCTCCAGCCTGTCCGCAGGCTGCAGCATTTTAGCGCTTTTAAGCAGCAAGCGCAAAGGCCCAATATTCCCCTCTCCAAGTCTCCAGTTCCTCCTTAGCATAGTTCTGGGGTCTTCTAGTTTTAAAAGTATCCTGGGGCCGCCTTGGAGGCCAGATCTTCCCAGATAACTAACTTGTTCCACACCTGAGTGCGGCAACTTTTCAGAAAATCCCTCAAAACCAAAAACACTTTTATAGTATGTTTCTGACAGGATCTGCTAGGCAAACATTTACATACCTAAGGGAGATGATGTAAGTGATTCTCCACAGAATAAGGAAGATCTATCTCTTTCAAGTAATTTATTCTTTGGCTAGAATAACGGGGCCCATGGCCCCTATACTTTCATCACTATGGAGACCACTTAACAAGTCCTCACAAAACAAAGTTACCTATTTATTCTGTGGTGGGTAACACCACCCATAGGATTCTTTGCTACACGTGTAAAACAATTGCAACACAATGAAAAAAATATTACAAAGATATGAGCCTGGTAGTTGAAGTTTATTTAACAAATTTTAATTGACTCAATGACCCAATTAATATTAAAATAGTGAACATTTTCTCTGATGATTGGCACATTTGAACATTAAAACTTATGCAAACTTGCCTGAAAATGATATAGCATTCGAAAATCTAATGTAATTTAAAGTCCTTATACTCCAGCCATTTGCCAGAGCCCAGTTTTTCATGGCTAGGAAAGAAACACTTTCTTTTTTTTGACATTAGAAAGTACCAGCATGAAGGGATACATGTCCTTTTGGTTCTTGTTTCATAATACAGTATTACATGATAATAGAGCTGAAAGAGTCTTTAAAGATCATCTAGTAGAATCAAAGTATTTCATTTTTGCACATTACACCCTTGACAGACGTTTTTAGATCCAGTTGTATTCAACTAGTTTCCATTATGTTTCTAGGCTTTGATCTAGAAGATTCCTTATCTGTGGTCTACATAAAATGAATTAAAAACCATTGCCTTTCATCTCCTGAAGCAATATGTGTGACTCACTTGCTTAACCCTGCTTCTTTTTGATGATGTGTTGTTCCTCTCAGTGGTCCCGGTAAGAATTCTTTTTTCCTGATGAACCAGTTCCTTTATCTGTTTCTACAAAAGGGCCAGCAGATGTCACTTCACATTTGTCAAGCCTAAAGCACATAATCTTTTTAGCATGGGATATTTTACAATGTCTTCCTGGGACTTTCTGTTTACCATCTTACTCCTCCAAATTGCTAAGTAAGTGAACTATGTGATCAGGAAATATTGGCAAACTTTGGGAAGAGAGCACAAACTCTGTATCTCATTTCCATATACAGGGGACATTCAGTGACTAATTTGGGACAGTTCACTCAATTGTCTGAATTAACTGTATAGTTTCAGAACTTAGGGCAGCCATATTTAAAATTTAACCACAAACTTTACAAGATTTAGATATTTAAGTCACTATCTTCATGTTACTGTAGGACAGTATAAGGATGACTATAACACAGTTGATATTTCTGTAAGACAGTACTTAATAGTATTTAAGACATTCTCTCTCATGGTGGCATTAAAGGAGAGAAGTTGAAAAATAATTTCCCTTGCCTTTGGACATAGTACCATTCTTCTGTCATTCAGTATTTAATCTAACCCTTATTAAAATCAGTTTAAAACATGTAGTTAATACTTTAATTGCTCCCTGAGAGAATATGTAATTTATTCACATATTCACAAGCAATTAAAAAAATATATTTCCTAGAAAGCCAAAATAGTTTGAAAGAATTTTGTAGTTTAAAGTTAGTTCTGCTTTAAATATTATAGTAATATGTTCCAAATATGTTGACTTCTTCATATGATTGTGCTTTTTTTAAAACAAAAGCTTCAAAACCAATTGTTTCATCAAATAAATAGTGCAACAAATGGAAACAGTACACTGGTTGTGACTTTGAAATAACAAACTGGTAATTATTTTTTTCTATAATCACTGTATGTGTAATATAGTTTCACTCTGTCACTGCTAACCATTTCTATGTACAAAATATTAAAGGAAACATAAAAATCTTATTTTTGAAGTTATTTTGAACTTGATTATAATAGGAATGACATATTAGCACAGCTTGTATTAAGTACTAACAACCTAAAATTAACCAATATGAACCTGAAATGGACACCAATGAAAAAGGTATAAAAACCGAATTCCTAGAAAATTCTAGGAATTTTGGCTGCATCTTCCCTGAGGTTGTTGTTACTGCTTTCATAATTAAGTTGTGGCTATTTCTTCTCAAGCCTTAGCTGAAAGTAAAATTTCCTGATCAAATTATTAATTACTAACTGTAAAGAAATGCTGACAACCCGTAATTTAATCATTACAGAAGTAATAGTTCTGCTATAATTAAAGGCTAGTCTAATCCAGCAATTCTATAAAATTTGCTTAGTTTAATTTCAAAAATATGCTTATAGTGTGGTTTGTTTGATTAGAAAAGCTTTCTTTGTTTTGCTCTAGCGAAATTTAAATATCTCTCTCAGGAATCTATATTATTACCAACGTACAAGACGTTAGAATATAAGGCAAAGTTTGTTAAAACCCCCAGAGTCAGAAAATTTAAGATATCTACAAGTATTTGGGCTACTGAGATTTGCTGAATGAAGCTTTCTATATGATCTCTTCTTTTCTACAGTGGTGTAGTCATTACTAAATAAGGCTTTCTTGAAGTTGATAAAATTTCCTATAAACAGATTATCCTGTGCCTTTTTGTAAGGGTCCATTTTATTGCAGTCAAGTCAACTGCTATTAATTTAGTCCAAGGTATTTAGTTATATTCCCATTATAATATTATCCAAATAGTTTTAATGAGTTAATAACATTTAACATGTTTGAGAGAAGATAACTGTCCTTACGTGTATGAAATACAAAATTATTTGAGATTCATTTTGTATGAATCATTTAACTGATTATTCCCTGTGCTTTGCCAGCCTTCCAGGACTTTTCTAATTAACGGGCTAGATTAGCATGTTCACATGCTTCTGCATACTTCAATTCTCACCTTCCTTCCAAACATTCAGCATTAAGAAGCAGCACAAATTTTTGTGAGCACGTGGGGTCCAACCTTCCAGGAGAGCGAGTGCTTGAACTGGTGTAATTCTAAGTGGAAGTGGAATGGCTGGGTCTGGGTTAATACTACTCTTAAATGTTCCCAAACCCCCTGAAACCAGTCCTGAAAGTTTCATGGGGCACTTGCGGACTCTTAATTCAGGATTGCCACTTTTACAAGGGAGCTGAAAATTTATCTCATTTTTCTATGAGGACAAAGGAAGTGTTATGGGTGGTCAGTGTCCATTAGAATAAAATCCCTAGATTGACCTAACCACTGCTCTGAATCTCAATCCTGGAGACAAGGAGAGTTGTGATGAGCCACAGGAAGGCTACTGAAATGACTAAGCTATTAGACTTTCCTTTCTCTGGGCAGACTCTGATGTTCCTTCTGGGGTGAATAGGGATGTTGACCCACATTTGACATTAGCCTTTGTATATTATACTCTCTTCACAACCACATTATATGTGTACCATGATACACACACATATATATACATGACATATATTTTTATATTAATTAGTAGACTAAATACGTAAATATACTACAAGAATATTCACTTAGGGAAAAAAATGCCTCTGGATAAAAATGTCAGACTAACCTAAAGATTAAGTAGTTTTTTAAAATTGTTGTTGTTGTCAAAAATGGATGTGTCATTTTTATTGTACAAAATAAATATGTATGACAGAGAGAAAGAGAGAGAACAAGAGGGAAGGAGGAAAGCAGAGAGGAAAGATGAGAGAGAGGGATTATGTGCCGACTACATTTGTACATGTAGAATCCAACAGTGTCACAACCTGAAAGGATATTCATGACCCTCTAATCCAACCCCTTTATTTTATGCTAGAGGTAAAAAAGAAACTCCAGTGATTTATGATCTGGTTATATCTTTCGTTCTCTCTGAATTTATCAATTTGAGAACATTTCAGGGACTAGGAGAGTAGAAATGGTATAAGAAGAATGAGCAAAGCAAATTGGGGAGGATTGTTACCTCTGAATGACCGTGGCAATTCAGCGGTAAGTGCTCATATATCTATATTAACATTGCCTGTATTTAATGCTCTTGTCTCATGGTCTCCTTTGGATGACAAGCTTATTTACAGCAGAGGAAAAGCCTTTCCTAGAACCTGTGGACCTATTCTCTGCAGTGCTGCATCCAGCCCAGCCAAATGATGATTCCAGAGTGAGGGAGAAACAAAGATCTTGTAGGAAACCAAGAACCAAGAGTCTACCTTCTGGGACTTGTTCTTAAAACACACTTCTACTTCTAAGCTTCTGTGAATTTTCTTTCAACTTTTCCTTCACTTACCTTCTTCCCCCCTTTTCCTTTCATATTTTCCATCAAAACCCTGTTTATTTTCAATGTACAATGCAAATGCCAATTCTTTGTGATATTTGTTCAAATGCTCCTAATAGATTTTATTGTATTGCCTTGTATTGTTTTAGTTATTTGCATGTCTGTCTCATCTATTAAGTTACAGAGCTGCCTTGAGAACTAGTGGGTGATTTAAAGGCAGGGTTCTGGCAGGTGGTGTAGGTGGACTTAAGACCCTTTAGGTTTTATGTCATATATTGTAAAGAACCAATACAGTTTCTTTGATATAACTGTTCAACTGCTGAAGACCAACGTTTAAAGATCACTACCAGCATTTTTAATTACTGAAAGGATTATTCTACTAATTTCTGTAATATGGCAACCTTGGAATGAACAGGTTTCCAGTAAATGAAGAAATCAGTAGTTATCCAATCAGATATAAGTTAAAAGAACTCTATTGCATTTTAGCTTAAAACACAACGAATACACTCAGTATTACTGCTTGAAAACCAGTCTTTCTCAAATGTTAAACTGGGAGAAAGACAGCCCCTCAAATGTTGGGAGTGGCAGGGGAAGAGAAAGACTCAGGGCCCCTGGAATTGATTTATGAAGAAGGGTGGTGAGATTTTATGGAGTGGAAACTAACAGATGGTACATACTTTTTTTTTCCTTCCCACAATCACCCCTCCCTGAGCTCCTTCTGGAATATACATTCTGTACTGGCACAAAAGCCAAAAGCTCTTTGGAAGCTCTGCTGGAGTCACACACAATGATGACTCTCGGTCTCCCCAGTCTCCAGATTCATACTTGTGGGTATTGTGGATGATGACTTTTTTCTTCTTCTTACAAAACTGTCTTACCAGACATAATTTAGCAGAGGCTTGGGGAGTCACAGGTGTGCTTTTGAAACTTCTAGTCTAGACAGAAAGTATAAAAACATTAGTCAACCTCTTCAAATTCATTTAAATGAATCATGAGTTGATTTCCTCCAAATCCATTTAACAAACATCAGTCAGTAATATTTTTCATTCTTTTAAGAACCAGGCTTGGTTGAAAAAAACATTCTTTTAAAAACCAAGTATGTTTAAAAAAAACTTATTTATATTTCAACCTGCTTAAACATTTCACTAAAGTAAAAGGGAACTTATAAAATATGTACTTGGCTCCTTAAAGTTCTTGACTTAATTTAATTTTGTTTAAAATGTAAAACAGATTTCTAAACATATAGTACTATTGAACCTGGAACTGGAGTGTAAAAGGGCTTTAACTGTCATCTAATCTAACCATCTTCCAATGTGAGAATCATATAATAATATTATGTATACATACTTCAAAACCATTTTTCATGTAACATTGATTCCTAGATCCTTTCAACCCTAGTCACATTTACCAGGAACACTCCCCAATTTGTCAATGTCCCTCCTAAATTTATGATAAATGCTTTTAAAACTGATTATTTGGATAAGCTCAGATATTTCAAGGAACCCAAGTACTTTAGCTTTAAAACAAAATACCAAAAAGTAACTTATAAACAAAAATTATTAAAGTTAATTATTAAGTATTAGACTACTTTTTGATATTCCACACCATACTTTTATAGGCAAAAAATTCACCTCCAGATTCTTCATTCTGATACAGAATAATGAAGTATTTTCAACTTCACCTAAGTAAATCTGCCAATGTCGTCTCAGACAAACCTGCTAATATTTTGCTGCTTATATTTGCATGTGTTCTTTTCACTGACAATTCTCACCTCCTCAGAGAAGCTTCACTAATAAGCTTCTTTTCCCCTTGACTGAGAAAGTCCTTGAATTGAATTATTTTCCTCTTCCATGTTAATTCATCAGGCCTGAAGAAGAAAACAGCATTCCCTTTGCCACTGTCAATACACAACTTCTCTTTTTTTGAGGTTTATACCATTTCCTTTTATTATTTTCTTCCCATTGTCAGCAACACCATCTATTAACTTCTAGGACCATCTCTTTCTTTCCACAGTGATTTAAGTAGTTAGATCACGATGTACTTATCGTCTCCACTTTATATATAGTACATTGGAATCTCGCCATCTCCAATGATTTACATGTCCGTCCCATTTTTCCCATCCAGGTGCATAGAGCTTGAGTAATTCTTGTTTGTATTAAGCTGGAATTTGCCTCTCCTCTAATTCTCACTGATTAGTCCTAAATTGTGCAGCTTCTCCAAATCTTTACACAGGTCTGTTGCATTTCTACCTTCATTTTGAAATCTTAAACTCTAAAAGTAACATTTCTGACCCCATGTGCATTATCTTTCTAATCTTGGGACCTGCTGAACCTGCACTGAATACTCATTGATTCTTGAATCCTTCGACTTCCCTTAATTCTCTCATTTTATCATCTCTTTAATTCCTTCTTTCTTTTTACAGCCTGCTTCCTATGGCCAGCTATGTCAGTCAGACATTTACAACTTCTCTAAAATTCCCGGTCAGATCCTAACTTTTCCTTTTTTCAGTTTGCACTTGCCAGATGGCAATCACTGATAGTCAAAACCGGACTGACAAATTCCATCTATTTGTGTTGTTTAACTTCAATTATCTAATCCTTTCATTTAATTAGTATGGATTGAGAAGATACTACATGAGCCAGCAACTGTGCTGAGTCCTAGCTATGGAAAGAAGAATTCAATTCAATTCTTGCCTCTAAGGAGGTAACAACCCAGCAAGGAAAATAGCCACAAAGAAATAATTTCTACCCATGAAGTATGCTAGACTGTTGATAGGTTCAATATTCAATTAAAGTATAGAGGAAAGAACAAGAAATAATTCTGCCTG
This sequence comes from Balaenoptera musculus, assembly GCF_009873245.2. NCBI lineage: Eukaryota > Metazoa > Chordata > Mammalia > Artiodactyla > Balaenopteridae > Balaenoptera > Balaenoptera musculus. Next base: position 34,598,869 of record NC_045794.1, on the reverse strand, counting down.
AGTTTACAGGAAGTCTTCAGAGGAAAAAAAGTATAATTTTTTTCAGTGTCTTGAGTGATGAGGTATATTTTCTTGTGTGCTCAGAAAGGTTGAAGTGGTGGGGAGAGGAGGAATGGCCATGCCAAGCAGGTTGAACCTTGTGACAAGAATGTAAAGTGTGGAGGGAATGCCCTGTGGTCCAACGGTTTGGACTTGGTGCTTTCACTGCCATGGGCCCGGGGTTCAATCCCTGGTTGGGGAACTAAGATCCCACAAGTGGCATGGCACAGTCAAAAAAAGAAAAAAAGAATATAAAGTGTGGAAATGCAGAGCAGTTTACAAACCTAGGGTGAAGATGGTCAAAAGAAGATAATAAGAGAGAATAATAAAAAGACAGAAGTGAGCAACATTGAGAAGGTATTTGTACACAGGAGTTTAAAATTTATTTTACAAGGCAGAATTCCCAGGCTGAGTTCTATGAGCAATAGTTTCCCATGTTTTCTTCTGTGAAAAAAGGTCTTTGTGATTATATACACTGGGAAAATTCTATAATACTGTAACCCTTCTGAAGTATTCATAATTCACATTCACATAGTAAAAGTTCTGAAATTCCTGTATGAATAAGCTGTTTAATTTTGTTTAACCCAGGGTTTTCTAATACAAGCAGATATGATTTCTCCTTCCTCTGAATCCCTCCTTGTTGCCTTAATGGTATCCATTTGAGTAGGGCAAACTCTTGGCATCTGAGCATTTTGAAGGAGACTTAAAAGTTCGTGGTATATAATATTTGCTGAGGTATCATTTTGAATTGTGAGTGCTTCAAGGCTGTTGTGTGAGCATGAGTCATTGGGCAGGTAAGAAAGTCTAGACAGACACGCAGAATCTACACACCTCAATGCAACAGTGCTGCTCCCTATGATACCTTATTCTATTTAATTGTCGAAACAACACCGCAACGCTTGTATTATTATATTCATTTTAGCTAGGAGGTCACTGATGAAATTATATTCTGGTATTTGGGTATTGTAAACATCTTTGGGCATATGTGTCTTAATTTCAAGATCTACCATATTTGTTTTGCCCCTTATGCTAGCTTGCATGCTTTTTGTAGTCAAGGCTGCATTTGATGGCTCTATTCTTTGTTTTGCTTTACTATCTAAATTTTATTTATTTTGTAAAAATTTATTTTATTGAAGTATAGTTGATTTACAATGTTCTGTCAATTTCTGCTACACAGCAAAATGATTCAGTTATACATATATATATATATATATATATATATATATATATATATATATATATACACACACATTCTTTTTCATACTTTTTTCCATTATGGTTTATCACAGGGTATCAAATTTAGTTCCCTGTGCTAAAGAGTAGGACCTTGTTGTTTATCCATTCTATATATAATAGTTTGCATCTGCTAATTCCAAATTCCCAATCCATCCCTCTCCCACCCCCTCTCCCTCTTGTGATGGCCCTATTCTTTTACCACCCTCAGTACTTGGGACAATTTGTTGAACCCTATAGGTTCTGAATCAATGTCTGAGAAATGAGTCAATGATAAGGTTTCAGAGAGAAGAGGTTATATAGGGTACATTGACGGGTTAACTTGAGAGGACATATCTAAGAGGAAAGTAATATATGGTGAAAAAGATTACTAGAGCCAGAGCAATGCAAAATAAGCTTCAGGCAACATAGTTATGAATTTGAATTCAATGAAATATTTTCAAAATCCACCAGAAATTTTATAGGAGAAGTATAACAACTACATTGGTAGTTGTATTTTGACTTACTAAATTGAAAAGATATTCAGAGAAATGCTTTAATGATGAAAACACTGCCAACTCCAGGCCCAGTGAAAATTGCTCAGGGTCCAGGTAAGGGATTAAAGATTTAATAGAAATGGGAAATTAAAAACAGACAAACTTGTGTAAAAATAATTGCTGAACTGCAATATGTATTAGTTTTCTAGTGCTGTCATAACAAAGTACCACAGACTAGGTGGCTTAGACAACAGAAATTTACTGTGTCACAGTTCTGGAGACTTATTATGTCACAGTTCTGGAGATTAGAAGTCCAAAATCTAGGTGTTGGCAGGGTTGGTTCCTTCTGAGGGCTGTGAGGGAAGGATCTGTCCAGGCCTCTCTCCTTGGCTTGTAGTTGGCCATCTTCTCCCTACATTTCTTCACATCATCTTTCTGCTATCTGTGTCTCTGTATCAAGATTTTCCCTTTTTTTTTTTTTTTTTTGGCTATGCTGGGTCCTCATTGCTGCACACGGGCTTTCTCTAGTTGTGGTGAATGGGGGCTACTCTTCACTGCGGTGTGCAGGGTTCTTATTGTGGTGGCTTCTCTTGTTGCAGAGCAGGGGCTCTAGGCACGTGGGCTTCAGTAGTTGTGACACGCGGGCTCAGCAGCTGTGGCCCGCGGGCTCCACAGCACGGGCTCAGCAGTTGTGGCACACGGGCTTAGTTGCTCCGTGGCATGTGGATCATCCCAGACCAGGGATCGAACCCGTGTCCCCTGCATTGGCAGGCAGATTCTTAACCACTGCACAACCAGGGAAGTCCCAAGATTTTCCCTTTTTATGACAACACCAGTCTTATTAGACTAGGGCCCACCCTAATGATCTCATTTTAACTTGTTTACTTTTGTGAAGGCCCAGTCTCCAAATAAGGTCACATTCTGAAGTTCTGGGGATTAGGACCTCAGTATATGAATTTTGGGAGGACACAATTCAGCCCATAACACAATTTCAATGATAACCTTGGATAAGAATAGCAGGAATTGGAAGATGAATTCATTTAACACTTACTTATTGAATTCCATTTATATACCAGACATCAAACTAAGTAAAGATATATCTTCAAGGGTCTTACGGTCTCTTGAGTGAGACAGATAAATAAGTAATTAATGACAGCACAATGTATTCAGAGTCATAATAATAATTTACAAAGTATTAGCTAAGACAAGAAGAATGAAGAAAGGCATCAGTGAGGAGATCACTTTAAGGTAGAGTTTTAGATGATACGAGGAAACTGGGAAGATAAAATTGGGAAGAAAACTCTAGCCAAGGAAACAATAAGGGTTACTTTGAGTAATGTCAACTTGTTTAGTGTGAAGTTCATGTTGGAAGTAAAATATGAAAATCTTGAAAGTTAGGTAAGGAGCCTACCAAGAAGTTCATGCAAATGAGAACCACTGAATCATTTTAAGTAGAGAAGTGACATATAAGGATCACCGTGAAGGCTGTTTCAAGGATAGCCTGGAAAGGAATAAAGCAGGAGTCAAGGAGACACGGGTAAGAAAACATTGCACTAGTCAGATGAGAGAACATGAGGTCATTGATGAAGACTGTAGCATATGGAGAATAAGGTATGGAAAAGAGAGGACCTAATATGGTGGAGTTGATAAGACTTAGGGAGCAAAGTGTGGAATCAGGTGGTTGTTTAGATGACGCCTATATCTCTGAATTGAGCAATTAGGTGGATAGGTTGGTATTAAATAAGATAGGAGACACAAGAACCAAGATTTGGAGATAAAGATAATTAATCCAGTTTTGAACATATTGAGTTTGAGATGTTTCTGTGGCATCCAAATGGAGATGTGTAGTAGAGAGTAATTATACTCATTAAGTAGATCGGGGAGAGATCAGGAGTAGAGATAAAATCTGGCAGTCATCAGTATACATGTTCATTCACTCGTACAGCAAACATGTATTGATTACCTACTAGATAGCAAACACTGTGTTTTGGTGAGTATTAAAGCTAGGATATTGGATTGAGATATCCTCGTGAAAACATGAAATAAATATAACAGACTCTGGGAAACACCAACATAAAAAGAGTAACAGAGAAAGAGGAATGGATAAAGTGGATTTGGAATGAGCAGTAAAAAAGTTAAGAATTCAAAAATTGGAAGATATCAAGAAGGAAGAGATTGTTTAACAGTATCAAATTCCATCGTAAGACAATTTTGATAAGGACTTTAAGGACTTGAATGGATCAGAGTTTCTCCAGGAAACAGCTGACTCCTTCAAATGGGGTAATTAAGAAGTGTGTGTGTGTGTGTCTGTGTGTCTGTGTGTCTGAGAGAGAGAGAAAGAGAATGAGAGAGAGATTGAGAGATTCAGCTGTAGAAGAGGGCCTCCTGACGTATACCTCCCATACATATACATATATTCTGGCCTCCTACAGTGCCTCCCATTGACAAAACTCAACTGGTTGCCAGAAGAAAAAAGAGCAGTTGAGGTAGTTTATCTAAGTCAGCTTCCCTGAGCAACAAGCAAAATGGAAAAGAATGGAGAGTAAAACTGGTGAGGTAAATGGAGAATATCCTGCTCAGGTTTTAAAAGAGATCATTATATTTGGCAAGCTGGTGATCAAGGGTATTGGGAGAGGAGCTTCGTGGAATGAAGGTAGAAGCCAGCTCACCGTAGGCTGGGGGGTTAATTAGAAGTGTGAAGTGTAGATGCATCCATAGGCTTTCAAAATGCTTAACTGAGAAAGGAAGGGAAAAAACAAGTCTTAGCTTTATGAAGATGCAGTGCTGATGCAGAGTTAAGATGGAAGAGATTTGGTGATATATTTAGGCTGAGTGAAAAGAGTGAGGAGATGCATATATGATAAGGCAATATCTAAGGGGACATGAGGGAGTGGGGCCCAGAATAGGAGGAAGGAGATACTTTTGACCTCCTCCAGGCAAGGTGCTATATTTATGAGATGGATACATGAAAATATATTAGAAAAGGTGCAATGGAAATCTTGGACAGTATGATGGTCCCATGGATGGCTGTGGTTACCTCCTTGGAACACTTAGCACCCAGACTGATATGGCCACTGGGGTCCGCAGTGGTGACAAGTGCTTTGAACCTTATCCACCGCTCAGCTCAGGTCTGCTTTTGCACAGACACAATTTTCAAAACCTCATCCTTGAGGGATGTCCCCAGGAAAAAGTCAATGATCTCAGACTCCTTGATGGGCAGAGAGATGAAACTACTTTTTCTATTTTAGATGCTGCTCAATTATCTGCTTTTCTCTATGCTTCTGTTCTCTCTCTCTCTCTGCTTCTCTCAAAATTATCTTTGGTTATTTTTCTTACTCATGGTCCAACTGGATATTCTAACCCTTGCGTCCACTTGACCTTCCAGCTTCACAGCTCACCACCACCTGGCATTTTCTTCCCTATCTATTATTTTCAGCTTTCCAAGGTAAATCTGATTGACTTAGCTGTACTTTTTCTCTGTAATCTTTACACCAAGTTATGATATAGACATCTGGTGAACTTAATGTTGTGTTACCTTAGCATTAATTGTTGACACCTATCTAGCTTTCTATGGGCTGGAGAGGTAGAAGTATAGGGTCCATTGTTCACTCAGCAAAAACTGTGAGCAACAGAAGATCCTCCTAGGGGGGAAGTCTGAATAGAACAGGCATTCCACAGCACCATTTTTTAAAAGCAGAATTTAAATTTCTGCTTCAATTCATCCATTTTACTCCCTGAACAGTGTTCTTTTTTAATTTACTAATGCTTGTATTAACAAACTTTGGTTGAATTTGATAGCGCATTTTCAGGCTTGGTGCTTATGGTACATACTTTCTAATTCACCTCAATTTTATATGCCGAGCAGCTTGAATTAAAATGATCAAATTCAGAAAATCTCTGTATAGTCAAAGCCATAAATGTGTAAGGTTTTGTTACTGCAAAATAGTAATGTAGCATTGTAGACAGTAACATGGCAATTCAAACAGCCTAGCATATATTTATAGTTGGCAGGGCACATTGGATCTCTTTCTGCCTCACTTAACTCTAGAATTAAGATTTGAACCTGATCCCCTCGTCCTTGAGTTTATCTACCTCTTTTCAAGAAAACAAATGATTTCTGTCTAAAGTTAATTATAATTTACATGCAGTAAATTTACCAAATTGCTTCCAGATCTGCACTTTTTTTTTTAAAAGAAGCAGACTAGAAAGAAATATTTGTTCTTCAAAAAGAATATTTGTGTTTGTCTAAATGTACATTTACTTTAGCTACATATATTCAGTTAGTTTTCTTTATAGTTGAAAATGGTGCCTAGAGAAACTTGAAAGAATTAGAATGGATATTGCTTTCTTCAATTACTTTATAGGAATGCAAATTCATTTGTGAAAACTGGCAAAAACATAACTTTCTGGGAAAGTTTTTTGTTATGACCAAAAGAAGAAAAGGAAAATATAATTTATCTCCTGTTTCAATACTGATTGATTGGCAGTGGCTGACTTAGGGCTGTGTTGAGAAAAAAATTTGAGAATGGAGGAAGTGGGTTATAGGGAACTGTTCCTTAATGATCTCTGCTATATGTATGGAATGGGTGCTGTGCTTCCCATCCCAATATTAATGCCATATCAGAAATAGGTGAGGAGCATTTCTACTAAAAACAAGCATGTTTGTAACAAACAAAATTTGGAATAGGAAAAAAAGCATGTATGACTGTATGTATATACTCTCATGTATGACTACATATGATTCTCTGATCCTCTTAGATATAGGCTATCCAATAAGTTACCAGAGACGTTTGACGTGGGAAAAGCATACTGTCATTTCTCCGATTTCCACTCCTGGGGACTATTTGGACATAAGGACAATAGGGCCTTGTGTTGTTCCTTTCCCAAGTACAGAGCAAAAATGGGACTCCTAATAACATAACAAGACCCCAAATGCAAAGGAAAAATAGCCTTTTTAGATAAGGGAGGGTAGAGTGATAAGAAGCTGTAGAATGGGTCCTGAAGTTCATGTACTATCAGATCTGAGGCAAGAAGTTGAAGACAAGAAGTTGAAGAAAGGAAACTTACATTGTCATCTATAAGAAATAAGCAGGAATGTGATGTTGGAGGGTAGCAGAAAAGAGAATATGGGAGAGAGAAAAGAGAGAGACCAGGCACCATGTCAAGGGCCTGCAACTCTTAAATGTGGTCAGTAGAGACTTCCTGATTGTGGGGTGGTAGAAGAATTTTTAGCAACAGTGGTTCTAGCTTTCCATTCTATGATGTGATGTAAACTCTCTTTATCTTTATCTTCACAAACAATCAGTGTAAAACCACCAGTACATTTTGGGGGTGGGGAGAGTCTTGTCTATGTAAGCTCTGTAAAAAACCTGACACTGTAGCTATTTTTATAATTGCTCTTAGTCCTAATTTGGCCCACCATTCACACTGCTGCAGATCACCTCCTTGGAAAACTTAGATTTCTGTTTCTTGCCATATGGTGCAATTGTCACACTTTCCCAAAATTCCCCCCAGAATCCCTTTACACAAGACTAAACAGGTATGGCAGACTTTTTTTTGTTTTATTTATGTACCTACTATAGACTGTACTAACTTCTAAGAAATATTTTTTCCTCCAACCCACTTAAAAATAAGTATGCATATTTGTACATTATGTTCACTACTATGCTCCCCATGATCGAAAACAGTTTTTGAAACATTGTAGGTGTTCAATAAATATTTGTTGAATAAAAAGCAAGTAAAATTTTTATAAAATAAGTTACTTTTATTACATGTGATGCAATCGGATATAATCTAGACTAATCACTAACACACTTAATTTTTAAAATGTGAATCAACAATCCACTAAATCGAGTATATGACCCACAAGTGGTCATGATCCACTGTTTGAGAAACATTGATTTAAACAATAAGGATAGGATTTCTGGGTCCAGCATGGTTATGCAAGCCAGCTGTAGCCCATATTTTCTGCTAATTACAACTAAAATACCAGGAAAAAAGACTAATAGAGGACTCTTCAAAATAAACAAAAGTAAGAGGAATGGAGTCAAAGAGAAGGCACAGGTATGCTTCCCACTTTTTTTCCCTTTTATGCTTTGCCCCAAGGGTGGACCCCAGTCACAGAACAGCAAGTCATGGAGTGGATGCATGAGGGCTAAAACTTAAATAGAAAGCCCATCTTTATAATCAGAAAAACCAGCAAAGGAGGCTCTGGGGGCTAGAGAGTGAAGAGAGATTCTCAGAGCAGAGAGAGCCAGAGAAGAGGATCCCTTACTTCTGTGTATAAATCTGCAGATATCTTGGGCTCATTTTTTTTTTTTTTTTTTTTGTGGACTGGCTCAAGCAAACAGCAAAAGTGTTTTTTAGAACTGAACCAAGATTTGAACCACCACACGCAAAAAGTGAGGCAGAATTTGTGGTCTGAACCTAACCATCCTGATTGCCTGCTAAATAAAAATCATTGTGCTCCAGAGGATTATAACAGGAACTAGAGTCCATTGTATAATGGACATTCACAATATCCATTATAGAATCCAAAATTATTCAGCATACAACCAGGAAAACGTGGACAATTATCAAGGGAAAAGATCAATAGATGCTAAGTATTAAAATTATTAGACAAAGATTTTAAAGCAGCTATTATAGCTATATTTTATGAAAAAAGGAAAACATAATTGAAATGAATAAAACATAGAATTTGCCAGCAGAGAAATAGAAACTATAAAAAAGAACTAAATGGAAAGTTTAGAAATTAAAAATTAGAATCTCTAAATTAAAAAAAAATTCCCTTCGTGAGCTCCACGGTAGAATGTAGAAGACAGAGGAGTTTGAAAATAGGCAAGTAAATATTATGCAGTTTGAAGAACAGAGAGGAAAAAAATAAAGCAAAACGTCTGTGACAATATCAAAAGGTCAAACATACATGTGATTGGAGTTCCAGAAGGAGAGTAAAATGAGAATGGAGCTGTACGTAAACATTTTTGAAGAATAATGGCTGGAAATTTTACAAATTTTGGAAAAGATAAAAATGTACATATTTAATAAGCTCAGTAAACCCCTAAACAAGATAAACTCAAAGAAAATAAAACTTAAACACATCATACTCAACTGCAGGAAAGTAAAAAAAAAATTTAAATCTTATAAGTAGGTAAACAAAAATGACACAGTTCATATAAGGAACAATGATTGAGTGATGGAAGTTTTCTCATAAAAAACATGAGGTCAGGGGTGAGGAGTGGCCAAGATGGTAGAGTAGGAAGACCCTGATCTCACTTCCTCTCAAGGTCAAACCAAAATTACAACAGAGAAACTATTAATGAAAAAACCCAGAAGACTAGGGAAAAAGATCTTCTACAACTAAAGATATAAAGAAGAAACCATAGTGAGATGGGCAGGAGGGGCAGAGACACAGTATAGTCAAGACTCATACTACTGGGTGGGTGACCCAGAAATGAGAGAATAATTTCAATTGCAGAGGTTCTCCCCAAGGAGTGAGGGGTCTGAGCCCCACTTTGGGCCCCTCAGCCTGGGGGTCCTGCACTGGGAAAATGAGCTCTCAGAATGTGTGACTTTGAAGCCAGTAGGGCTTACTTTTGGGATAGCCAGAGGGCTGTAGGAAATAGAGACTCCACTCTTAACAGGTGTACAGGGCAGAAGCAGTAATTTGAAAGGAGCCTGGGTCACACCCACCTGATGATCTTGGAGAATGCCCGAGACCCTGGCAGCAGCCCTCTTGGGGAGCTCGTTCTACTACTAAGACACTGGTACTGGCAAGTGCTATTTTGGAATCCTCCTCTAGCTTATTATCACTGAGACCTGGCCCCACCCACCAGCCTGTTGACCTAGAACTGGGATGCCTCAGGCTCAGAAGCTAGCCGAGGGGGTCATAGCCCCCACTGATCAGCAGGCCAGCTGCCTTTGGACCCCCTGAATCTCCAGCAACCCTGGTACCCAGTCCCACCCACCAGTGGGTTGACACCAGCTCCAGGACCCCCAGGGCCTTGCAGCCAGAGATCCTGGGACCTGGCTACACCCACCAATAAGCCAGCACTAGCCTCAGGACCACCTGAACCCTGACCCCACCCAGCAATGGGCAGACATCAAATCCAGGACACTCGGGGCCCTGTAGCCAGATACCCCAGGATCCAGTTCCACCCACCAGTGGGCCAGCACTAACCCCAGGACCTATCTCACCAACCAGTGGGCTGGCACTAGCCCCAGAGTCCCCTGGGCAGCAGACACACACAACAGCAGATGGACACCAGCTTTAGAACCACTGCAGCCCCACAGCCTGCCATGTCAGGATCCAGTATACCCACCAGCAGGCCAACACCTTGGACACCTTGGGCCACACAGCTAGCTGTGTCAGGAACTGGTCCTGTCTACCAGCGGGCTGACACCAGATTTGGGACACACAGCCTGGAAGCCAGTCACACCACCAGGAGCCACCACTAGTCACAGGGCCCCCTGAATCTCTGCAGCCAGTGACCTCATGACCCAGCTCCACCCACCAGCAGCTCCATACAAGGCAAGGCCTGGCAAGTAACCAGACAGGGGCCAGCAACATCTGTCAGATCACCACAGTCAGCCCACCACAATAGAAGTGTCCATGAAGCCCACATAGGAGGCACCCCTAGAGCATGTAGCTCTGGTGACCAAAGAGGAGAGTGCTGCTGGGACAAATAGGATGTCTCCTACAAAAGGCCACATCTCCAAGATCAGGAAACACAGTCAACCTACCAAATACATAAAAATAAAAACAGTGAATTAGGCAAAATGAGGCAACAGAGAAATATGTTCCAAACGAAGAAGCAGGAGTAAGTGGAGTGATGCTAAGCAATTTACCCAATAAAGAGTTCAAGATAATGATCAGAAATATACTCAAAAACCTCAGGAGAAGAAAGGATGAACACACTAAGAAGTTTAACAAAAAGAAAATATAAAGAAGAACCAAACAGAGCTGAAGAATATAATAACTGAAATAAAAATACACTAGATGGAATCAACAGTAGATTTAGATGATACAGAGGAACAGATCAGCAAACTGGAAGACAGAGTAGTGGAAATCACTGAATCTGAATAGAAGAAAGAAAAAGATTTTAAAAAATGAAGATAGTTCCACAGACTTCTGGGACAACATCAACATTATTAACATTTACATTATAGGGGTCCCAGAAGGAGAAGAGAAAAGGGGGCAGAGAACATATTTTAAGACATAATAGCTGAAAACTTCCCTAACCTGGGAAAGAAAACAGACATCCAGGTCCAGGAAGCACAGACAGTTCCAAACAGGATCAACCCAAAGAGGACCACATCAAGACACATTGTAATTAAAATGGCAAAACTAAAGATAAAGAGAGGGAAAAACAACAAATTACATACAAGGGAACCCCCACCCCATAAGGCTATCAGCTGACATTTCACAGAAACTCTGCAGGCCAGAAGGGAGTGACATGATATATTTAAAGTAATGAAAGGGAAAAACCTACAACCAAGAATATTCTACCCAGTATGGCTATTATTCAGATTTGAAGAAGAGATCAAAAGTTTTACAGACAAGCAAACGCTAACAGAGTTCAATACCACAAAATCTGCTTTACAAAAGTGTTAAAAGGACTTGTCTAAGCAGAAAAGAAAAGATCACAGCTACAGGAATATGAAAATTACAAAACAAAAATCTCATTGATAAAGGCAAACATACAGTAAAAGTAGTAGATAAACCAATAATAAAGTTACTAGGAAGGTTAAAAGACAAAAGGAGTAAAATCAACTCTGTCCACAATAAGTAGTTAAGGGATACACAAAATAAAAATGTGTAAAATATGATGTCAAAAACAGTAAATGGAGGGGGAGGAAAATGCAGGTTTGTTAAAATGCATTCAAACTTAAGGCGTACACACACACACACACACACACACACACACACACACATATATACATCATGGTAACCACAAACCAAATATCTATAACAGGTATACACAGAATAAAGAGAAAAGAATCCAAACATAACACTAAAGAGGGTCATCAAATCACAAGGAAAGAGAGCAAAAGAAGAAGAAAGCAACAGAAAAGAACTATAAAAACAACGCACAAATTAACAATTAACAAAATGGAAATACGTAGTACCTATCAATAGTTATGTTAATTGTTAATGGACTAAGTGCTCCCATCAAAAGATAGCTGAATGGATACAGAATGAAAGTGAGGGGATAGAAAATGGTATTCCATGCAAATGAAAATAAAAAGAAAGCAAGGGTATTTATATCAGATAAAATAGACTTGAAAACAAAGACTGTAATAAGAGACAAAGAAGAACATTACATACTGATCAAGGGATCAATCTAATAAAAAGATTAACAATTGTAAATATATATGCACCCAACATAAGGGCACCTAAATACGTAAAGCAAATATTAACAGACATAAAGGGAGAAATTGACAGTAACACAATAGTAGTTCAAAACCCTCAAGAACATTAGCAAATTGAATCTAACAACATATAAAAAAGATTACACACGACAGCCAAGGAGGATTTATCTCAGGTATGCAAGTCTAGTTTAATATTTGAAAATAAATTAATGTAATCCATCATGTAACAGACTGAAAAAGAAAAATCACATGATTATATGGAATAGATGCAGAAAAAGCATTTGGTAAAATCCGACAACGATTCATGATAAAAACTTTTGGCAAAATAGGAAGAGAGGGAAACTTCTACCTTAAAAAGAATATCTACAAAAAAACTTGCAGCTAACATCATACTTAATAGGGAGAAATGTGAATCTATCCTGCTAAATTCAGGAAGAAAGCAAGGATGTTCCCTATCATCACTGTATTTCTATATCATACTGAAATAAAAACCATACAGAATGGGAAGGAAGAAATAAAACAGTCTTTGTAGATTACATGATTGTTTATGTAGAAAATCCAAAAGAATTGATAAAAACAACAAAGCAAAACAATTGATGGAACTAATAAATGATTATAGCAGAAGTTGTAGGATAAAAGGTTAATGTACAAGAGTCATTCAGTTTTCTACATACTGGCAATGAACAAGTGGAATTTGGGATTAAAAACACATTACCATTTATATTACCTTTCCCCAAAACGATATATTTAGGTATAAATCTAACAAAATATGTACAAGGTCTGTATGAGGAAAACTACAAAACTCTCATGAAATATATCAAAGAAGAACTAAATAAATGGAGAGATATTTCATGGTCATGGATAGTAAGACACAATATTGTCAAGATGTCAGTTCTTGCCAACTTGATCTAGAGATTCAACAGAATCCCAATCAAAATCCAAGTAAGTTATTTTGTGGATATAAACAGATTGATTCTAAAGTTTGTATGGAGAAGCAAAAGACCCAGAATAGCCAACTCAATATTGAAGGAGAAGAACAAAGTTGGAGGTCTGCCACTAGGAAACTTCAAAACTTAACAATAAAACTGCAATAATTGAGACAGTGTTGTATTGGCAAAAGGACAAACAAATAGATCGGTGGAACAGAAGAGAGAGCGTAGAAATAGACTCCCTTAAACATAGGCAACTGATACCTGACAAAGGAGCAAAGGCAAAAAAAATTGAACAAAAATAGTCTTTCAACAAATTATGCTGGAACAACTGAGCATCCACATGCAAAAAGTCAATCTAGATACAAACCTTACACCCTTCATAAAAATTAACTCAAAAGGGATCATAGACTTAAATGTAAAATGCAAAACTATAAAACTTCTAGAAGGTAATATAGGAGAAAATCTAGATGATCTTGGGTATGATGATGCCTTTTAAGATACAACACGAGACATGATTCATGAAAGAAATAATTGATAAATTGGACTCATTGAAAATAAAATCTTCTGCTCTGCAAAAGACAATATCAAGATAATTAGAAGACAAGCCAGACAGTGGGAGAAAATATTTGCAAAAGACACATCTGGTAAAGAAAGTACTATTATTCAAAATATGTAAAGGTGGAGATCAAGATGGTAGAGTAAAAAGATGTGGAGCTCACCTCCTCAAACGAACATATCACAAATGCATCAACATGTGGAATAATCCTTACTGAAAACCAACCAGAAACTGGCAGAAGAACCCTTATACAACCAAGGCTGTAAGAAAGATATACACGTAATTGGGTAGGAAGGGAAGAAAAGCGATCAGGTAGGGACCTGTGCCCCTGGCAGGAACAGGGAGATTACATGAGCAGACACCCATTCTGGGCAGTGAGCAGGTTGAGCCACAGATTGCGCATCCCAATCCTGGGGTCCAATGTAGAGGGACAAGCCCCCTTGGCTGTCTGAAGGACTGCTGGGTCAGATAGAAAGGCTGGAAAAACCTGGACTCTGCTCATAAGGAGAGAGGTCTGCCATAGCAGCTGCTGGGTTTCCTGTGACTGCCACACTGCACACCTTAGCCCAAGCTGAGCAAATGCTCCAGTCCTGCTCTCTCCTTGCCACAGTGTGGTACTAGATCTGGGTCAGCTAGAACCAGGAAAAAGACTCGACTGTGGGATGCAGAGGTGACCTGGTCCTGGGGTGGAGCTGGGGGTGGGGCAGCAGCCATTTTTGGCACTTAAGCAGCACTGCAGAAGCTGCCAAGATCTCTGACAGTGACCACTGTACCACAGCTAACCTCCTGACACATGCTGAGAGTCCATGAGGGTCCCTGCCGCCCCTGTGAAGCAGTTCCACAACAGGGCGGGGGTGTTGGAGGCAGGGGGCAGTGACTGGCTGTGAGATACAAAGGGGGCTTGCACCCAAGGCTGTGTCTGAATGGAGCTACAGATGCTTACACAAGCAGTACATTGGACCTCTGTCTGTGCAGGGACCCCACTTGCTTCAATACTCCCCTCCTCTGGGACAAATGTCCTGGTATGGGGATAGGGGAAATACACAACGAAAGGGGACAAAACTAGCTTGAGCCTGACACTCAAGGCTTCTGCTCCAGCAACTTGGGATCGGACTCCACCCCTGACGGTGGGTGATGGCCACTAAGCAGAGAGGAAGTCCTGCCTCACACCCGTCATCAGCACTAGCCCTTCCAACCCCAGCCACACCCCTTACCAAGGTGATAGCTGCCAGCACAAACTGAGGGAAACATAACTGGTGTCCATGTCAAATCCAGCCTTCCCACCAAACGTCTGTATAGGGACACTCGCATATAAGAACACCCCTTCAAGACTGTGATAGGTAACTGTTTCATCTACAGTCATAGAGGCAGAGAATGTTAACAGCAGCTCCACAGGGAAAATCTACCAAACATATAAAGAAGAACTAATACCTATCCTTCTCAAACTATTCCAAAAATTGAAGAGGATGGAACACTCCCAAATTCATTCTACAAGGCCACTATTACCCTGACACCAAAACCAGACAAGGACACTACAAAAAACCAAAATTACAGGCCAACATAATTGATGAATGTAGATGCAAAAATCCTCAACAAAATATTAGCAAACCGAATCTGACAATGTATAAAAAGGATCACACCCCATGATCAAGTTGGATTTATTCCAGGGACACAAGGATGGTTCAACATTCACAAATGAATCAATGTAATACACCACATTAACAAAAGGAAAGATAAAAATTACATGATCATCTCAATAGATGCAGAAAAAGCATTTGCAAAATACAACATTGATTCATGATTAAAAACTCTCATCAAAGTGGGTATAGAGGGAACATATCTCAACATAATAAAGGCCATTTATGACAAACCCACTACTAGCATCATACTTAACAGTGAAAAGCTGAAAGCCTTTCCTCTAAATTCAGGAGCAAGACAAGGATGCCCACTCTTGCCAATTCTATTTAACATGTTATTGGAAGTCTTAGCCACAGCAATCAGATAAGACAAAGAAATAAAATGCATCCAAATTGTAATTGAAGGAGTAAAATTGTCACCATTTGAGGTGACATGATACTTTATATAGAAAACCCTGAAGTCTCCACCCAAAAACTATTAGAACTAATAAATGAATTCAGAAAAGTTGCAGGATACAACATTAGTATACAGAAATATGTTGCTTTTCCATACACTAATAATAAACTACCAGAAAGAGAAAGTAAAAAAAAAAAAATCCGTTTAAAATTGCATCAAAAAGAATAAAATACCTAGGAATAAACTTAACCAATGAGGTGAAAGACCTAGGCTCTGAAAACTATCAAACAATGATGAAAGAAATTGAAGATGATTCAAAGAAATGGAAAGATATCCTTTGCTCTTGGATTCGAAGAATTACTATTGTTAAAATGGCCATACTGCCCAAGGCAATCTACAGATTTAATGCAATCTCTATCAAAATACTCATGACATTTTTCACAGAACTATAACAAATAATCTTAAAATTTATATGGAACTACAAAAGATCTAGCATTGCCAAAGCAATCTTGAGAAAAAAACCCAAAGCTGGATGTATCATGCTCCCTGACTTCAGGCCATACTACAAAGCTACAGTAATCAAAACAGCCTGGTACTGGCACAAAAATAGATACATTGATCAATGAAACAGAACAGAGAGCTCAGAAATAAACCCATGCATCTGTGGTCAATTAATATATGACAAAGGAGGTAAGAATATACAATGGAGAAAAGACAGTCTCTTCAACAAGCGGTGCTGGGAAAACTGGACAGCTACATGTAAAACAATAAGATTAGAACATTTCCTCACACAATAC
Source organism: Balaenoptera musculus (assembly GCF_009873245.2). Classification (NCBI taxonomy): domain Eukaryota; kingdom Metazoa; phylum Chordata; class Mammalia; order Artiodactyla; family Balaenopteridae; genus Balaenoptera; species Balaenoptera musculus. Next base: position 34,582,434 of record NC_045794.1, on the reverse strand, counting down.
ACAAAAATAAACTCAAAATGAATGAAAGTCCTAAGTGTAAGACCTGAAAGCATAAAAATCCTAGAAGAGAACATAGGAAGAACACTCTGACATAAATTGTATTTTTTGATATGTCTCCAAAGGCAAAAGAAATAAAAGCAAAAATAAATGAATGGGACCTAATTAAACTTAAAAGCTTTTGCACAGCAAAGGAAACCATTGACAAAATGAAAAGACAACCTATGGGATGGGAGAAAATATTTGCAAATGATATTACAGACAAGAGGTTAATGTCCAAAATATATAAAAAGCTCACACAACTCAACAACAAAAAACACAAACAACCCAATCAAAAAATGAGCAGAAGACTTGACTGGACATTTTTCTAAAGAAGACATACAGATGGCTAACAGGCACATGAAAAGGTGCTAAACATCACTAATTGTTAGAGAAATGCAAATCAAAACAATGAGATATCACCTCACACCTTTCAGAATGGCTAACATCAAAAAGTCTACAAGTAACAACTGTTGGGGAGGATGTGGAGAAAAGGGATCCATTGTACACTGTTGGAGAGAATGTAATTGGTGCAGCTGCTATGGTAAACAGTATGGAGGTTCCTCATAAAACTAAAAATTGAACTACTATATGATTCAGCAATTTTATTCCTGGATATATATCTGAAAAAAATGAAAACACTAATTCAGCAAGATCATGCACCGCAATGTTCATAGCAGCACTGTTTACAATAGCCAAGATGTGGAAGCAACCCATGTGCCCACCAAAAAATGAATCAATAAAGAAGATGTGCTATATATATACATAATGGAATATTATTCAGCTAAAAAAAGAATGAAATTCCATCACTTGCAGCAGTGTAGATGGAACTAGAGAATATTATGTTTAGTGAAATAAGTTAGACAGAGAAAGACAAATACTTATGATATCATTTATTTGTGGAATCTGAAAAATAACACAAATGAATGTATATGCAAAACAGAAACAGACTCACAGATATAGAAAACAAACTAGTGGTTACCAGTGGGGATAGGGAAGATGGGTGGGGCACATTAGGGGTATGAGATTAGAAAATATAAACCACTATGTATAAAATAGATAAGCAAAAGGGATATATTGTATAGCACAGGGAATTATAGCCATTACCTTGTAATAACTTTTAATGGAGTATAATCTGGAAAAATACTGAATCACTCTGCTGTACATCTGAAATTAATATAATATTGTAAATCAACTATACTTCAATAAAAAAGAAAATATACAAAGAGTTCTTAAAACTCAACAGTAAGAAAACAAACAACCCTATTAAAAATGGGCAAAAGACCTGAATAGACAATTACCAATGAAGATATACAGATGGCAAATAAGCATATGAAAGGATCTTCAACACCGTATGTCATTTGGGAATTGCAAATTAAAACAAGAATGAGATACCATTACATGCCTATTAGAATGGCCAAAATCCAAAACACTGACTCCACCAAATGCTGACAAGGATGTGGAGCAGCAGAAATTCTCATCCATTGCTGGTGGGAATGCAAAATGGTGCAGCCGCTTTAGAAGACAGTTTGGCAGTTTCATACAAAAGTAAATATACTTTTACCGTGTAATCCAGCAACTGTGCTCTTTGGTATTTACCCTAGGAGTTGAAACTTACATCTGCACGATTCTGCACACAGATGTTTATAGGAGCTTTATTCATAATTGCTAAAACTTGGAAGCTATTGAGATGTCCTTCAGTAGGTGAATGGATAAACTGTGGTACATCCAGACTATGGAATATTATTTAATACTAAAAAGAAATAACCTTTCAAGCCATGAAAAAACATGGAGGAAACAAATTCATATTACTAAGTGAAAGAAGCCAATCTAAAAACGTTACATACTACACGATTCCAACTATATGACACTCTAGAAAAGGTAAAATTATGGAGACAGTAAGTCTTTCATGAAGAGACACACAAAAATTCTTAACAAATATTAGTAAATTAAGTCTAACAATTGATAAAAAGGATGACATTATGATCAAATAGAACTTGTCCCATGAATGAAAGGCTAGTTAATATTTAAAAAAATCAAACAAAATTCACCATATTAACAGAATAAAGGAGAAAATCCATACGACCCTTTTAATTCGTGCAGAAGGAGCCTTTGACAATATTCAACATACATTCATGATAGTCTCAAAACTAGGAATGGTAAGGAGCTTTATCAAATGAATAAAGAGTATCAACAAAAAAGCCTACAGCTTAACATCATATTTAATGGTGAAAAACTGAACTGTTTCCCCCTGGGATTGGCAGCAAACCGACATTGCCTGCCTTTACCACTTCTATTCATCTTTAGAGTAGGGTCCTAGCCATTGAAAAAAGACAGAATAAAGAAATAAAAGACTTAAAAAGCTGAAAACAAAAAAGTAAATCTGTTCCTATTTGCAAATGCTACCATTATTTATGCAGAAAATTCAAGGAGATCAACAAAATATTTCCTAGAATTTACAAATGAATTTAGCAATGTCATAGGATACAAAGTTCATATGCAAAAGTCAATTGTATTCTTACATATTGAAGCAAACAATTGAAAAACAAAATTTTAAGAATCCATTCTGAGTAGTACCCAGAAAAACCCCAAATCAAAACTTAAGATATCTAGAAATAAATCTAATAGAAAATGTTCGACATTTACACTGAAAATGACAGATATTTCTGAGAAAAATTAAAGAAATGCTACATAAATGGAGAGATATAATAAAGACTCATTATTCTTCAGATGGCCAATATTCTTAAGATCCCCAAACTGACTTCTAAAATCAATGAAATCCCAATCAAAATTCCAGGGGTTTTTTTGGTAGAAATTAACAACGTTTTCGTAAAAGTTCCATGGAAATGCAAAGGATCTAGAATAAACAAAGCAATAAAAAAGAAGAAAGTTGGAGGATTTACCCCAGTAAATTTCAAGGCTTACTATAAAGTTATAGTTTGCTATTGGTGATAAAATAGACACACACATAAGTAGAACAAAACAGAGTCTGAATGGGAAAAAATAATCAACCTTACTATACATCATACATAAACATTAGTTTAAAAGCAATCTAAATATGAAATCTAAAATGATAAAATTTCTATAAGGAAATATAGGAGAAAACATCAGAGGTTTCTTAATTAGAACATAAAAACTTGAGTCATAAAAGAAAAAATTGATAAATTGGATTTCATCAAAATTTAAAACTTTGCTCTTCAAAACACACAATTAAGGGAATTCCTTGCTGGTCCAGTGGTTAGGGCTCTGTGCTTCCACTGCAGAGGGCACGGATTGAATCCCTGGTCAGGGGAACTGAGATCCCACAAGCTAAGCAGTGTGGCCTAAATAAATAAATAAATAAAGTTTGTTTAAAAAAAACCACACACAATTAAGACAATAAAAAGGCAAACCACAAACTGGTAGAAATTATTTTTTGCAACATGTATCAGACAATGAACTTGTATCCAGAATATATAAAGAACTGTTTCAAGTAAATAATAGGACAAACATCCTAATGGAATATGATATGCTCAAAGTTATTAGTCATCAGGGAAATGCAAATTAAAACCACATTGAGAACCCACACATAAAAGTGTCTAAGATTTTAAAAACTGACCCAAACTGGAACTAACCCAAATGCCTATTAAAAGAATGGATCCACAATTTTCTGTATAGTCAGACAATGGATACTACTCAGCAATAAAAAGGAAGATATTATCAATACACATAACCACATTGGTGAGTCACAAAATCATTATGCTGTGTGAAAACACCTGGGTAAAATAAAGTACATGGTCTATGATTCCATTTATATAATATCCTAGAAAATGCAAACTAATTTATAGGGATAGAAAGATCAGTGATTGCCTAGGGACCGTATGAAGGGAGGGATGGATTACCAAGGGGCACATGAAAACTTTTGGAGGTGATGGAAATGTTTTTCTTGATTGTAGTGAGGGTTCACAGGTGTATACTTATGTCAAAACTGATTAAACTATAAACTTTAAATATATGAAGATTTACCTCACTTATACCTTAATAGAGTTAAAAAATAAAACAATACGGATGGACATTCCCTATAGTTCTATACCAAGCAAAAGCAAACCTTGTTTCTCCCTTAAAAAAACAAAATAGAACTTGACTCTAAAACATTAATTTGACTTTACTCCCCTAAAAAAATACATGTGTGTGTATTCCTCCCTAATATAAATATACATATTTAATGTTTATTATGTACATTAAATAGTAAGCTTCATGGGAGATAAGAACCATAACATTTGTATCTCTGTCTTCCATTGGCCTTGAGCAGTGACAGTTATGGGCTTTTAATGCCTTTTTGTGAAAACATCTTTTACTAGACTAAAAAAAGTTGGGGCAGATTATCCCACCTTTTCTGTTTAAGCTCTACTGAAGAGTGTTGAAAAGACCAAAAATGCATAAAGCACACATTAAGATGAAGAAAGAATGGAGAATTATCCAGAAGTATATCAATATATGCTATATATAATATATCAATATGTTATCCAGAAGCATATCAACAAAGATATATCTCTGCTAAGAAGACCATCAGTGTACTCTCAGGACGTAAATGTATGAAAGCCTTTCAACTGAAACACCACACACACACACACACACACACACACACCACTTTTATCTTTGCAATAAACGAAAAGGAGAATCATAAATTGGAGACCCCCTCACACTGTATTTAAAAGCAACCTACAATTAACTTTAAAACAAGTTACTTTATCCAGACTAACTGAAGGGTAAAAGCTTTGAAAAAACTCAGCTGTTCCGGTCAGTGCTTTCATGCATTTAAGTAATGGGTCGTGCTTAGAGAAGCTCTATTTCCTACCCTACACCAAGAAAAGCTGTGTTAGGCTGCGACTTTAAACCCTACCCCCAGCACGTTCGTTAAGTTTGAATTCCAGTTGACGATCTCTCAGTCACTTGAAATTTTCCCCTAAAAATTTTTGTTGTTATCTTTTGGCTGATGGTCTCCAAATACAAACTCCTGAAGAAACCCTATGGCAGAATAATTTCCTCCTAATGCTGACTCGGGAGAAATGTTCCTTGTTGTTTGTTGATTTTTAACTCCTCTGGGTGGCAGTGGAGAGGCTGAAGCTACTGAATTTGTCTCAAAACAGAGGGTATTTGTATAGTTTTATGTTATACAGTACACCAGACACTTCAAATTCCAAAGTGTTGTTATAATTGTTAAATAATACATCACTGAAATTTGTCTTAATGTAGAACATTCCAGTCCTCCACAAACATTTATGAGCTCCATTTTTCTTCTGCTTATTAAACAATCTTCCTGGCACATACATAGTACTGTGCATCCTAGCCAAATAAACCACCGTCAGATGAAATTAGTTAATATTAATGCATATTTCATGCAAGGTTGCAAACAAGCTTAATACCCACCTTCTATAAATAAGATCATTTGATGTTAGCATGTGAAACTTCAGTCATCTTGACGTTTTGAGTCTCAATTCATTTAAACATAGATTTGTCAAGGTAGCGTGCATTTTGATTGCTGTTAGATCTAGTGATGTGATACACAGAGGCGATTTTGCACCTGTGGAAAGGATTACCAATAGTTTTGCCTTGCCCACAGTTACCACTCTGAAATAGCGTGAAATACTGCAGTTCATTACTCTGTGTGAACACAATCGTTGTACTGAGCTGCCTTGTAAAGAACTGTGATCTTTGAACTTTGGGAGTTGCTTAGGCGCCTCAGAAATGAAAGAGCAGTTAAGTGGGAAAGTTTTAAAATCGGCATTGCAAAATAATTTTCCTAAAATGACTACACTGAAAGAAAAAAAAGGGAGGAGGAACACCCTTTCCATTCAATTCTCATTCTTCCAAGACTCAAGAATGAGATTATAAAATTAAAAACTAAACTTTTGTATCAAACTGTAAGCATCTAGTTTGGAGTTAGTAACAGAACTCTCTCACTGATACTTTTTATTTTTTTGGCTCCGCTCAGTTAGGTAGAAAGTATGAGAAAAAGCAAGTAATACGGTCAGTGCTTGTGGATTTGCCACCAAACACTTCTGTGAAACAGAACACAGAACATTTGCCTCTCCAGTGAGTCCTCCTAAGAATCCGCATTATCTCCCCAAAACACACCCTTATGTTCTGTGGAGTCCCAAGTTCAGTGCTGAAATTCAGCTGAATTACCAGAGGAGGTTCTGATCTGCCAGTGGGAAAATACTGTTTGTCTTAGAACATTCATAGACCACAAGCACGGCAGGAATTTGTCAGTTAAATTGATCTCATTTATTCATTTTTTAAAAAAGCTGTATTTATCCATCGAGCAGTTTGGAACTACTTCATCCTACTCTTCACTCTACCCTCCTTCATATTCCTCATTTTTCTATGTATTTATTTTATTTAAACCCCACTGTTTTTTTCTTTGAAATCATTTTCATGATGAACTATGGAACAAAGGATATGAGAGGTGGAAGGGGCTTTAAAGATCATCTAATCCAATGTTCTCATTTCACAGTTGAAGAAATGAGGGTTCAAGACGTGAAGCTACTCATCTAGTATTGCTAGAGGGTTGCAGAGCCCAGGGCTATCTCTCTGATTCCCCAACTTGTAGTTAATGCTCTTTCTGTCTTTCCTTACTTGCTCTCAAGACACATGATCTCTCCCTTTTGGGGGGTGGGGTATTTGAGCTAAGTTTTTACATTGGCAGTCTTAACGTGGTATAATGGAAAGGCATCAGTAATTCTGCTTGAAGCAACATTTCTTCACTGCTGGCCAGTATGCAGGGAATTTCCACCATTAGATCATCAAAAAAAGAATGTCTACTGTTTCTTATGAATGGACATTGGTTCCAACACAAAGATTTGCCCTATTGAAAACTCCTACAGTGATTTTGGCAAAATGGATATTCTATCCCTTGATCCTTACCCTTTGACATTCATTAATCCCAACTCATCTCATCAGATACAAGGAAAATTACAGTCACCCTTTCTTAGGACACTGGTCACCAATCCCGAAGAATGTACAAGGGAATTTCTGATGTTATACTTCCTAAGTGTGCAGATTTCACAATTGTTCTAAACAAAGAGATACTGTATTAATGGTTCAGAAGTAATTAGGAGGAAGGAAGGAAAGAAAGATAAGAAGAATGAAAAAACTGATGGGAAAAAAGGAAGAAAGTCTAAATACCGTTAATTGTTACAGGCTTGAGTTTTTTCTAACCTGGGTATGGCCAAGATGACAAGTTCTATGGGCAGATAGAGCCAGATAAGATTTGTCCAAACTAATAAAGGAGCTCAGAAGTGAAACACATTTTCATTAGATTATTAAAGGAGACTCTCTTGAGTCCATAAGAATAAAGGGATTGGAATAAGGGTTTTTCTAAGATAATAATAGCCATATAGAGTGAATAGAGAACTCATGAGTTTTAACCACTGCTAGAAGTTGCCCTTATCTGGTCCATCAGTGTCTTCTGGTCGTAAATGGGCTTAGGGTTCCTCATTCCCCCACCACTTTAGCATAGGTGGAATGGCAGGCATAGATTCCTTTTATTTATTTATTTACTTGTAATTGTAACAAATCAAATTTTTCCGATTTAGTGTCTTTGAAACTTCACCCTTATGTGTGTATAGGTACAATGTTGTCACCCATGGTGAATAGAGTGATAGATTCTGGAATCACTGTATAAGAATAGAATAATAGGGTATGCTGATTTTGTTTTTTCTATATTTTTTATATACATGTCTATTTTATTGAGATATAATTGACATACGGCACTGTATAAGTTTAAGGTGTATAAAATAGTGATTTGACTTACATACGTTATGAAAGGATTACCACAATAGGTTTAGTGAACATCCATACAATATTAAAGAAATAGGAAAAATACCGGGATTGATGGTATCGGGGGTGTGGTAAAGGAGGAGGAGGGGGTCAGGATCTTCAGTTTTTCTCTTGATAACTGGATGAACAGTGATGACATTCACTGGACAGAGTACACTGAATAAAGAAGCACGCAGGGAAGGACTCATTCAGATTTGGAGATGAAAAGTAGGACAGATGTTGGAGATTTGGCAAGTAGTTGCATATATGGGTCTGGAGCCCAAGTGAGAGGACTGGGTTGAAGAGAAGATTCAGTTTAGTGACGCAACTGAAGCCATGAGAACAGAAGCTACTCCCTATGGAGAGTGTGAGGTCGAGAATTAATGAGGATTGAAGGCTGAAATCTTGAGAATACCTACATTAATGGGATCCTCAGAGAAGAACGCACATTTGATTTCTATGGTGACAAATTTTTACCTGTTGAATCACAAAATAGTAACTATATTGTACATTCACACTGTTTGCTCCCCCATACTTTGATCCTTTTAAAACTAATATATATTTCAATAAGTACCAAATGACTCCATTCCTGTAAGTGTATGCAGCAACGTCATCACAAACAACAAAATCAAAGCTCTAAGGGCTAGACAGGGTGCATCTGATTTGCCTCCCACCCCAGACTGGTGACATACATGTGTGGGCTGTTATCTTGTCAGCTTTCACAATGTCTCTGCAGTAGGTGTCAAAACAGCAATCAGGTAAGCTGATTATGGACCTCGACATACCTGACATTCTTCGCCCAAGCACATGGGTTTATTCTTCTTTCTTTCATTCTTCATTGGTGCTTCTGTATCTTCAAAAACTTAACAAAAATATTTCAAGGACATGTAGCATTTATAAGATGTTGATTGACAAACAGCAATAAAGTTAAAAGTAATGAGGATTCCTATGAGCTATGCTGTTTTTAAGGAAGCATTAATGACCGATATAAACTGAGCTACTATTAAATGCATGTGGGCAGTTTGAATACTTTAAAAGAAGATAATGGAGAAGGGGGAAAAGACAGTGAAAGTAAATTAAAAGAAATAAGAGTAGGTAAAGGTGCACTGTGTCAACCATCAAGTATTATTTGGTTATACCTTGAGAGTTAAAACACATTTTATTTTTCTCATATTTAAAAAATTTTTATGTGTTATGTTTGCTCCGTAGATTTAATGCAGTGTTAGAAGGCTGGTCTCTGCTATTGCCATGGAGGTGTGCCAGTGAAACAGGATATTATCTTAAGATTAAAAAGACATTTTCTTTATTTATTTTACATCCACAATCGGGGAAGAATACACTTGTAGCCCCTTACTGCCACATACTGAGGATCACTGCCATGCACAGAATTGCAGCCATTCATATCAATTTGGAGGATCCCAGGGCCACTAGAGCAAAGTGCATTCTCTCAAATTGGAAGCAGAAGCAAAGAGTTCCACTGAGTAAATTCATGTTCCATATTTAATCTAAAAAACAAGATGCAAATTGATTCTGGATCCAAGCGGGAAAAGATCATAGTCACGTCACAAAACGTCTGTGACTGGACAGCTCTTCCCAGTCTTTGGTCGTAGCACAGCCAGTTTGATGTTATCCAGACCATTTCCCCCGTCCACAACTTTGTCTATGCTGTGACAGCTGTGCCTGTGTACCTCGAGCAAAGAGCAAAGGACTGAAAGATAAGAAAGAGAAACACTTGCTCACGAATGTCCTGTTTTAAAGCTTGGGGGTCAGGACACAATTGTACTGCGCCTGTCATGGGGCCATGTGGACAATGGCACCCAGAACAATGCCCTGTGTTTCTAATGACATAGCCAGTGTGGCACTTCTGGGCATCATATATATATTTTTTTAAGTTGGAATAAGTTTTCCTGTTATTTCTCAGGATACCTAGAATCACTAGAAGCTTTTATCTTAAAAGAAATTTTCTTTTATTTCCAGAGCATTTATAATTACCAAATAATTGTTTTAAAGATTGTTTAGTAGTTTCCTCAGTGTACAGTGGGTCATTATTTACTGTTTTTTAAACAGATTGAAAAATGTATATTATCTTGAGATGAAAACTTTCTGTATAAGTAAATAAATCTTACCTAAAATGGTTTAATTGTGTATACTTTATTTCCATATTGTGGAAGAGAAATTTTAGCTCTAAATAAGTAGTGGTAGTATCTTTAACTCTGACTTTAAGGTACTTTCTCAGAGTATTTTGTCACTTTTGGAAATTGGGTGGATTATTATTATTTTTTTTTGCGGTTACATTGTTACAGGTTCTTTGGCGAAGGCCAACTTATTCCACTCATCTTATTACACTGCCCAGAGCATCTTGAGGTGGCAGCAGCTGTTCTGCTTAGAAGCTGGTGTGATTAGTGTTCTGGGTCCACCCCATCTTTGTTTTAGGGGAGGTACAATTTGGCCTATTAAAAAAAAGTTTTTACATTTGATGTGTTGTCCGTGTAAAGGGAAGATCCTCATCCACTCCTCTGTGGAATTCTGGGAGAATGAGGCATATTTAACATTATTTTCCAAATCTCCTATGTGAACAAGTATGTCAATGAAATAGACATCCTTCATCACCACAGTTTGAGCTATTTGTCCCCTATCTTGCATTTCTGTTCCATTTTGCACAGTACTATTTGAAGTCGTTTATAGGTGAGATGTTTGTTAGATACAGAACTTGTTCACCAAATCAGCTAAGAGGAAAACCACTTTAGGGATTTCTGTATGATCTAAAACATAGGCTTGATTTTTATTTTAAAAATGGCAATCACTGTATAGTGACTTAATGCATACTTTCAAAACCCATCCTAACAAAGCTCTATTTGACTGTTACTGCACATGCAGATTGCTTTAGTGATGAATATGCCTTTTGTAAACTCAGTATGCACATGGTAGCAAATAGCATCTCAAATTTAGGGAAATTATAAATTTATCTTTATGTCTTCAATGGAAAATAGAGAGGGACAAATATTTTCATCATTTAGTAAAAGAAAAAATTGAAACATAAGTGTGCATAATCCATGCAAAATCATATCAGTAAGCCTGGTCTTCTTGATTCTACCTTTGTGCTTCCTTTCTGGCCATGGCAAGTATTAACCACCTTCTGATATATCATGGTGCCCCATCAATGAACAACTGAATGACCCTCTTCTCATATCCTTTTCACTTTAATATCTTTTTACTTCTATGTTAATATTCTGTCTATATGCTCCAGATTATAATTATACTTTAAAAGGGATTTTGCCTAAATTGGGCAGCTAATCTATAAAGAGCAATATATAAGATGTCTATAAGCTATTTTTGCTATTTATACCAGTGGGTACAAAAATCTAATTGCAAGAAAAGTTGCAATTAAACGTTACTCAAATATGATGCACTGTGGGGCAAAGTATATTATGCATTGTACGTCAATCTGTACACATGTACCCAAACCAAATCCTTGCTCCTCATCAGACATTCTTAATCATATTACCAGCATTTATAGCTATCTGAAATTACTGCATTTACTTGTTGATTTATTATTTGTCTCCCATCATGACTATGTAAATTCCAGGAGAGTAGGGGCTTCTGATGGTCTTTTCCATTGCTGTATCCCAGGTGCTGTATCTCCAACACTTGACACAGACAAGATACCCAGTAAATATCAGTTGAATGGATAAATAAGTGAATAAATGAATGAATGAATGCTATGTATCAGGATCTGCATCTGGGGCCTGGAAGATACCTAGATCTTCCTTCTAAACATTTTATTTTATAATTGGAAAAATGGAGTTTGAAGGAGAAAAAGTAGTTTGCAGCAAGCTACTTGGGATTATTAATAGTACACCTGGGACTAAAATATGGTCTCTTAATTCCTGGTCTAGTGTACTTTGAAATGCAATTCAACTTGATTATGAATGGTGGTGATTTTTTATATGGAAATGGTAGAAATTCCTTCTCCAATTGGGTCAAGTAGAGATCCTAATTAGAATACATTATAGTAATTAGAAATGACTGTGTATGAATAGAAGTATATGAAGAATAGGTGAATAAAAATACAACTTTGCATGTATAGTCTAATAACAACTATGTACAACGTATCTATGTCAATTAATAAGACCCAGTGGATGTAAGTGGTTATAAGTTGAAATAGATATGACTTTTTCTATAAAATTAAAATTAATGAAGGATCATTCTTATTTTAACTCTTAGAAATTCTGCTTCTTGCTTCTTTTTAGAGAGTGTTAGCTTCTGGCGTTGTTTTGAACATTGCTTGGAATTATTTGTCTTTTATTCAAAGACTTTGTATCACAATATAAATGTCCACATACAACTCTGCTTCCAATGTCTTTTGATAAATCAGTCCCTGGCCTCTTTGAAATCCTGAGTCTGTTATTTCTTCTGTCTTTCCTATGCAGACACCTCACCACCCCAAAAGAAATATATTGCTCTTATACTTTTTGAAATATTAATTTACATTTTTTACAGGAATGGATCATTACAAATATAGCTTTACAGATAGCTTACAATCACTGATGATAGGTAAGCTGGAAGGAAAAGACTCCTGAATATTCCATGAGGTAGAAGAATATTTCACTTCGAAAACTTTCCACAGTGTAATGACTAAGTCTTTCCACAGTGTAACAATGGAGAGAACTTTCACATGGAAGTGGTATCCTATTCTGAGCTTACTCCCAGACTCCTATCAGTTAAAATTTCTTGACTTTGAACCTTTGTCATACAGTTCATTAGCAGACCTTTGTAATATGTTTCAAATTGGTTGGAAACCTAGTATAATATTGTAGTGTACAGGTTAAAATTCAATAAGAAATACCAAGGAAAATATCAGCTCTATATCATTTTCTTTTCACTTTTCACTTTTTGAATGTTTGAACTAAGTCAGTATTTTGAAAGTAAATCCTTGAAGGGTCCTGTGCTGACAGGGCAAAGTGCAAATTCTTCCAAATGCCTTTCCAAATGCACCTGCTGGGTTGGTTTCCCTCTGCTCCTCGTTCTCTCCCCTGGGACCTCGTTTGCCTTAACCCAGCAGGACTCACGATCTTTCCACTCTCCCTGACACTGCTCATGCGTTTTCTCTGCTTAAAACCTTCTTCTACTATTTCCATGTGTGCCCCTCTTTTAATACCCAGTTAAGGGACTTCCCTGGTGGCGCAGTAGTTAAGAATCCGCCTGCCAATTCAGCAGACACGGGTTCGATCCTTGGTCCGGGAAGATCCCACATGCCGCGGAGCAACTAAACCCAAGAGTCACAACTACTGAGCCTATGCTCTAGAGCCCACGAGCCACAACTACTGAAGCCCGCGCGCCTAGAGCCTGTGCTCCGCAACAAGAGAAGCCACCGCAGTGAGAAGCCCGCGCACGGCAATGAAGAGTAGCCCCGCTCGCCGCAACTAGAGAAAGCCCGCGTGCAGCAACGAAGACCCAACGCAGCCAAAAATAAATACATAAATAAATAAATTTTTTTTAAAAAAGTAAAGGGTTGGAGGAAGATATACCATGCTAAACTAATAAAAAGAAAGCTGGAGTGGCTATATTAAAAAAAAAAAAAACCCAGTTAAAATATCACCTCTATCATACCATTATTTTCTAACTTCTCTCTGTTCCCCATAGAATATTTGTAACTTCCTTCCTTACCACATAGTATTTTGTATTTACCTCTGATCACATTGTGCAGTGATTGAAACAATGTTTGTCTACCCCAGTAACAGATTCAATAAATCTGTTTGAATCAGAAACTGAGACTTGTTTCTGTTTCTCCAGGGTCTGGAACAATACCTGGCACCCAGTAGGATCTCAATAATTATTCAGTGAGTCATGGCACATGAAGGAATTCATTAGTGACATGAAACAAATGGTTTATAATTTGTATTAATTTGCTAAATGTGAAAAACGTGGTGAATACAGAGTTTCCCCCCATATGACTTAAATAGTCATATTTAGGAAAACAATAAAAACATTTGAGGCATATGAAAGGCCAGGAAAAAAATTAACATTGTTTCAGCTTTGCACATTTAAGCATAATAAACACATGCTATGATTTAGCAGCTTAAAATAAGGTGAAAAATTAGACAGCACACAACCATATGTTCTTATGAGAAACCTTGGAAAATTGTTAGAACTCACTAGCCTCAAAATTTTAGTATTTTTTTTTTACAGTAGGAATAAAGTTCAAGGGCAGTTGATTTCAGTTTATTTGAAATAATATAGACTATTCAAGGATATCTGTTGGTAGATCCAAAATTGGAATACAAATGGGATTTTGCTACAGTTAATTTATAGAGTGTCTGTTTGTCTTATTTCATTGAACTTTTCCTCACTCAATACCTCTCTGTCTTTTCCACTCCATTTCCCACTCCCTGTATAGATGAATTTCTTTCCTTTTCGCATATGTTCTCAATATGGAAACAGTAATTATTTTTTTCCTGATATATGTAACATGATACATAAGGATATATATGCATATACATACATATATGTTTGTACACATACATGCCTGTGAATTGAATAGCTTTCTTTATTGAGTACTTAATATATACAAAGTTTGTGTCAAGAGATTATACTATGAGTGTGTTTCATGTTTGGTAATTGCAATCATTGTTGCTTTTGTTGTGGTCATCCATGTACAATGCTTGGTGTCAGTCTATTTATGTCTTGTAAAAATAAAATACAGTGTGTGTGTGTGTGAATAAAAAAAAAAAAAAAAAAAAAAAAGAGATTATACTAAATCTCATTTCTTTCTTTCTTTTTTTTTTTTTGGCCACGCCGAGCAGCTTGTGGGATCTTAGTTCCCCGACCAGGGATGGAACCCGGGCCGCGGCAGTGGAAGCACAAACTCCTAACCACTGGGCGGCCAGGGAACTCGCATCATTTCTTTCTTATAACTCCACTTCAAGAAAGGTATTAGCCCCATTTCACAAACCGAGGCTCAGAGATAACCTCCATCAGGAGGTGCATTGAATAGGCAATGGAATGTCTGATTGAACTTTTCAATTTTTTTTAACTAGGGAAGAACCTTTAAAAGTAGCTCATAATTTTCTCCATCTAGAGGTGGAGCTGCAAGTCACCAGTGGAAGAGACTTTGATTTGGTGGTGGAGGTTATGGGAATCACCAGAAACAAAGCTTAAGTTGCACAAGTGTAAGACAAATACCACCTAATGTTCCTGGAGGAAACAGTGAAGCAACCATGAACTTGAAAGCAAACGCTTCCGCTGAGATGTTAGAGCTTCTATTTAGTACTAAATACTTGGTAATTTTTAGCAGGACCATTCCACACTGAAGACAGAATCTCTCCTCCATCCCACCAAGTCTGCTTTTAAGATGGCAAATGTCTAAAACTATTGATTATTCTTGAGAGGGGTGTGTGTGTGTGTGCGCGTGTGTGTGTCAGAGAGAGAAAAAGAGATTGAGAGAGAGAGAGAGAGAGAATTCTCTTTTTGCTTAGACACTGCCGTTACAAGGTCATGAGACTAGACTGTAGCAGAAAAGTGCAGACCTGATTTCTTCATCTTACTGTAGGAAAAGCTACCAAAATAACCAGGCTACACATCGCATGACACTAACGTGACTTCACTTTGGTATCCTACGCAGGGTGTTATTTAAGACTAATTTAGCTGCCTTTGGGAACCCTGCTGGATTGCCCACTGTTATTTCCTCCTCTGGGCCATGGGGCCCAAGCACACTTGGCGAGTGCAGGAGGGGGTTTTCTGCCTGAAGAACTGTGTGTTTCCATTGTCATGTTCCCATCGGGGCTTTGAGGAGGGGAAGGCAGAGGCAGAGGCAAAAACAGAAGCTGGGTGTGGAGCTATGTGGAGATAGGAATTTGAACTCTTCCTCCTTTGTCTAGTATTGTGGGTGGTTAATCTAGGTACTGAAGGTGACATTGACATCTAGAGTTTCCAATTGGTGGGTGGAAGTAAAAGGAGGTGTGTTGGCCTTGGCCACCTCTAGTGCTGGATCCATACTTCCATTACTCCAGGGTATCAATAATTTCAGCAGAGACTTAGCTGTGCCTACCATGGAGTGGGAACAGGATGATATGAGTACAACCTGGCAGAGTACTTGGGAGGCAAAAGGAGGTGACCTGCAAAACTCTGGAGCATGGGAGGTCCTGTGTGAGGGGCAAACACAAATTCGCAGGACATGTTAGCATTGCTTAGTGCGGTGACTTTACATTGTGTCAACTCAGCTGATTTAAAATAACACTTCCTAGAATTCCCTTTTCTGCATGTTTTGAGGTTAGAATTGACCAAGGAGAAATTCGTGTGTGATTTGAAAGGCACACGTGAAGCGGCAGTGACTGCTCTGAAGGGTCAGTGGAGGGTGCCAGGTGTGCATTGTTGCTGATCTGCTGGCCCAGTGTGTTGGTGTGGGGGTCACAGCTGGTTTGCAGCCCCTCCGGCTCCCCGCATGTCTTCCTTCAGCTTCGTAGAGCCCTGGGCCAGGCAGGTGTGCAGCTCTGTGGAGAAGGGGATGAGCCCCTTCTTCGGGTCACCTGCATCTTAAGTTTGGAGACAGTGGGAGACAGATGTGAGGTCTAGTGTGTACCTGAAGCAGGATTCCAAACCTGCTTCTGCTTCTCCCATCTGTTTGGGGACCGTTGCTTTTCAGTTCATTGGATTTCAATTTCTCATCATACTTTGCTTCTTCCTTGCCTCTGACATCTTCTGAAGACTTTTCCGGTTCTGCCCTAGGGAATCCAAAGGATAGGTCAGCCCCAACCTCTCTCCTTGCTGAGGGAGTGGGATTTCAGGTAAGTGAGGACACAGAGGTGAAATACAGATTTGTAATATAAGGAAACAAGTGCTATACTATTTATGCATGAAGTGTTACAAATTCATCTATGCTGATGTAATCAGCATCATAAAGTGTGACCCCCATCAACTTCCTGCTCCTATAGCTACGTATCTATATTTGCACTCTGTTATTCTTCCATTCATCCTACAAATATTTATTATGCAACCACCATATGCCACCCACATACATTGCTTTCCTCCATCGTACAGATGCCTCTTCTGCTGTTTCAGGCTACCACCCAGGCTTTGGAGATGCAATATATATAACAGTGATTAAGCAAGTAGAGTTAATCTGCCTGGGTTCAAGTCTTGACTCACACTGCTGTCTGCCTTAGTTTCTTCATCCATAAAATGAGGACAATCATAACATTTACCGCCTAGGAGTATTGTTAAGGTTAATGCAAATAATGCATTGAAGCCCTACCCTAGTGTCTGGAATGGTTAGGTAAATACTCAGTGTGTGTAACTGTTATTATCATGAATGATCCCATCTTTTCATCTGCTATAAGACCAGTTTTTCATTTTGCCATATTTTCAATCTTCTTTTATCTGTTCCTTCTACGCCATATAGTTAAAAATACATGCTCCTGTCTCATATATCAGTAAATGTCCTCAATTCTATATATCTCTCTAGCTTTTAGATCATTCTCTGATCATTCTCCTTTCCTTTAGAATCAGAATGCTTGGAATATTGACACTATTTTTTAAAATTTCCTTACATTTAATTCACTTTCCAGCCCCTTCAATCATGCTACTGCCCTTGACTTTAAAAAACCCTATTAATTTCCAAACCCAAAGATCATGTTGGTCCTCTTTAATTTGACTTACTACACCCTTCCTGAAACTTTTTCTTTCTTTGGCTTTGGCCCTGTGCTCTTTCTGGTCTTCTTCCACATTTTGAACCATTTCTTCTCAGCCACTTTTGCAGACTCCTCCCATTCACAGACAATTGGTTAGAGAATTCTGCCATTTCTACATTCTGAACACATCTTGCATCTTTCCCTTCTACTCTTTTCACACCATAGTTGCCTTGGCCCAGATCTTTATTATATCTTATCTGTATCATTGCAATAGTCTTCAAGTTGGTCATGCAGCTTAGTTTCTTGACCCTACTCCATATTTCTTCTACAGTAGTGATTTTTCTAAAATACAAATGTAATACATTTTACATTTCCCAGGCCAAAGCAGTGTGGAGTCAAAAAATGTGCACAACATCAATATCAAAATAGTATTTCTCCTCCCCAAAACTCATAAGCCAGTCTAATCATGAGAAAAACATCAGAAAAATTCCAATAGAGGGGAGTCCTGCAATATACCTGGCTAGTCCTCCTCAAAAGTGTTAAGTCATTGAAAATAAGGAAAGTCTGAGAAAATGTCACAGCTAAGAGGAGCCTAAAGAGACAGACAACTAAATGTAATTCTGGATGGTATCCTGGATGGTATTGTAGAATAGAAAAAGGACGTTGGGTAAATACTAAGGAAATCTGAACAAACTATGGACTTTTGTTAATAATCATATATCAATACTGGTTAATTAATTGTAATAAATGTACCATATTGACGTAAGATGTTAATAATAGGGGAAACTGTGGTGGGAACTCTGCACTACCTGCTCAATTTTTCTGTAAATCTAACCTGTTCTGAAGAATAAAGTTTATTAATAAAAAATAGTGTTTGGGGCTTCCCTGGTGGCGCAGTGGTTGAGAATCTGCCTGACAATGCAGGGGACATGGGTTCGAGCCCTGGACTGGGAAGATCCCACATGCCACGTAGCAACTAGGCCCGTGAGCCACAATTACTGAGCCTGCGCGTCTGGAGCCTGTGCTCCACAATAAGAGAGGCCGCGATAATGAGAGGCCCGTGCACCACGATGAAGAGTGGCCCCCACTTGCCGCAACTAGAGAAAGCCCTTGCACAGAAACGAAGACCCAACACAGCCATAAATAAATAAATAAATAAATAAATAAATAAACCCAAAGTTAAAAAAAAAAAAATAGTGTTTGTTACAGAAAAAACAGATGAGAGAAATAGGATCAACAGATAAGGATTACAATAAATATAAAAGGATTAATTATCCCCTTCCAAAGACAGACACTTTTGAATTGGGTAAAGTCAAGCTAACGAGTTAATAAAAAACTAACAAAAATAATCAGTTAAACACTATTCTGAAGAGACACTTATAACTTTTAAAAAAGTTGAAAATGAAGTTGAAATATAACATATGTCAGGCAAATTCTAATCTATATTTAACAAATTCTAACAAAATATAGACACATCAAATGAGGGGAAGAAGATGTACTCTTGGGAAATTTTTTTTTTTTACAAAATATACTACACATTTAGTTCACTACTTGTCAGATTTTTAAAAATACATTATTTAGGAGATTTTGAATGTAAGTATAAAAATGGGACTTTGTTTAGAGTGTTTGTGCATGTGTGCATGCACATGTTGGTGGTTTTAGTATCTAGTATCTTATAATGATTGAGCAGTTTTCTATCTACAATGAATACTTTAGAAGAGTTTACATAACATAGGACATATTAGTTCTTCTGGGTCAGAATATATCTTTAAATATACTTTTTGTTCCCTCTGTAGTATTGGATTTTCAGTTTTACAGCCTTTTTTTTTTGCTATAAACGTTACTCATTTATATTTGTATGTTTAAGTATATGTTAAATATTTAAGTATATATAGATATATAGTTATAAATGAGCAAAGTTTATATATTTTAAGCATCTATTTTGCTAGATTCTAAAATATAGTAAAGTTTAAAGGAGCAGTGAAAAAAAAATAGTGTTTGTCTTTTTATTTCACTGACCCTCTCCCACTGAGACCTTCTAGACCCCTCAGATTCTTCCCCAAACATGGGAGCCTTGGAGGCTGGTGCTGATCCGTGTGTGCTCTCAAGAAATCTTTTTGTCATCTGCTATTTTTCTTCTCTCTTGTTCTGGCTCCTAAAGAAAAAAGAGAATAATGTTTTCTGTTGAAAGATCTGGAGTCTTCGCCAGGGCACTGATGCCAATGCTGGTGTCCAATGTTTAAGGCGCCAAGGTCCTTGCAAAGCAGCCAGTACATTTCTTCCTGCCAAATCTGCTGACTCCACTGCTGTTGATTTGATGATATTGTCTTGGGATCTGAGATTCTCATGGGAATCTTGTGAAACAGTCCTTTTAGATTCCTTGCTTGTTACTACAGTTCTTTCTTCTTGGGGCTCAGGCATCAATCTATAGGGACTGGAATTAAGGATAATCAGAGCTGCCGACACTGTGTTGCTAAGCTTAGAGCCACGGCTCTTGCATCACTGACTTTAAGAGACCTAGGAACTCTTCTTACCGATTGACTTATCTTCCAGGATGTTTCTTGATCACTCATGCAAACAGACTGCTGAGGGCCTGGGCCACTTAGCCCTCCAAACCTGTCCAGGCATGTCTGAATCTGAAGAAGAAAACAGCACAGGCTCAAGTTACATAAATATGATCATGTTATTGTGCTGTTTAGAATTCTTCAGTGCCTCCTTTCTGCCACTTCCCGTGGCCTTATATGGCACTCTCCTATCCTGGTTCAGTACATCTCTCCAGGCTCAGCTGGAGACAAACCCTACCCCAACCCTCTAGCCCAGCAACATTGAATTATCTTAAGCAATACATTTCATAAATTTGCCAGGCTTCTCATGTCTGCATGCTTTACTCATCATGTCCAGAAGTAGCATACTATCATTATGTATTTTCACCACTGTAATACTCCTTTATATTAGTTATCTATTGATGTTTAACAAATTATCCCCAAACCTAGTGGCTTAAAACAATGAACACTTATTATATCACAGTTTCTGTGGGTCAGGAATCTGGGCATGGCTCAGCTGGGTTCTTTATCCCAGGGATTTTTTACAAGGTTACAATCAAGGTGTTGGTCAGAGCAGTGGTCTCATATGAAGGTTCAACTGGGGAAATGTCCGCTTTGAAGCTCCCTGACTTTGGTGTTGGCCAGTTCAGGTCTACATAGTCTGATAGGCTGAGGGCCTCAGTTCTTCACTGGCTATTGACCACTGGCCTCTTTCAGTTCTTTGTTATGTGGACCTCATAGGTACCTCACAACATGGTAA